>NC_056732.1:81277452-81412452 GCF_019279795.1 Protopterus annectens | reverse complement strand
TTCCTTATCATAATGAATTGTTTGTCAGAAAATGATAAACAGGGTACTATTTACATTACATGAAATATATAACTACAGAAAACCTAGTCTGTACCTAGTTTATGTATTTTCCTGCTTGGTAAATTACCTGCAAATGCTACTTAACCAGCATCTAGCTTCTTTTTTATCTCATTCATCATAACAATTGTTATGCATTTGAGCTATGAATCTTCTTGACCATGTTACTTCTACACAAAACATACTCTAGTAATTTGCTACCTTCACTGTCGGACAATATTTCATCTCATTTTCTCTCCTATTCCATCTGGCCCTGTAGCCAAATCTATATTTACTTTTCCTAATACTTTATCTAGCTCATTTAAGAAATCTCCTTTTCCAACTCTTCATTCTCTTTTTTCTATTAACTTTTTTTTACTTTCCATGCTATGTTTTTTCACTACTTTTTTTTTGTTTTAAACATTTTTTCTACATATTGTATTACACTATTCATAATCTGTTCTTAATATTTTTCCATCTCTCCTTTTACATTTGTTATTTCTCTCATCACACTACTATCTTCCTTTACTAAACTGCTTAAGTAACTCGATATTTCTTCCATTTTTCCTTGTAAAAATATCTTTGCTTATATAACAATTCTTGTATTTTTCTTAATTTCTTTCATATACTTTGTTTTCTTTGTCAAAGTACTTTCTGTCATTATGTTTTATATCTTCCAATGCATTGTTATATGTTCTTTTATATTTTTCTTTCTCTACTTTTCTCACACTATATTGCTACTGTAAACAACATGTTTTATATTTTCCTTAACTATCACCCACCACTCAGACCAATTTTCCTAAAAATGTCATCATAGTAATATGATCTTTCTATAGCAGTGTTATTAATATATTTCCTTCTTCATTATATGCTTTCACATTTACCTTTTTTATTCCTTTGCCTATTTCTATATATTCTTTGTTTTCTTTTATCTCTAGCCATATTTCAAGATGATCATAAAGTCCTGTTTCAACTACCTCCCTTTCTCTTATAACTAAACCTTCTGATACTATACAACTAATTTATTTCAGTTCTATATATATACATTTTGTAAGTCCATGAATATTTGTCCCAAGTTTTTAACTTACCACATCTTCTAATATTTTTCTTATATCATTTCCTTTCTTTTTTATGCTTGCCTCTTAAATCATAATTAGTCTCCTGTTATTATAATATTCATATTTATCACTATGTAGTCTAAAATCTGATGAAATCTGGTGAAATAAGCTTTCACTTTCTTTACAGTTAAGTATAATCATACAATGTTATAATTCTATAGACTTGTCCTTTCTATTTTAAATCTATAATGGTCAATCTCTCCATTTTTGCTAAAGTTACATCTAATATCTTTACTGTATTTCTACAGAATATGTCTGTTCTGGAACATCACTCATTTACCATATTCCAGATTCTCTCTCTCTCTCCTCCCCATAGTTTCTCTGTTTGTAATCTTTCTTCATTTGTTAAAAGTCTTGTGTCTTCTAGTATAATTACGTCTACATCACATGTATTACACCACTCCAAAATTCCTGTTCTTCTTACTATGTTCTTAATACTATTCACATTTACAGAAATCACTCTAAATTTTTCATTTTCCCCTTTCCTTAGATTCATAGTTTCTTAAATTCATAGCTAATTACTGGGATAGCTTTCTTAAAAGGCCATTCTAAGCCTAACAAGTTTACTTCCCAAAGGTGAGAATCAACCTCTGTACCTTGTGTCTGTGAGTCAAACACCTTAACCACTATACCAAGCTGTATATACTATTTTTCATCCATTTCCTTTATTTTATCTTTTGTACTTATCCCTTTAAATTTATTTTCTTTTACTCTTGTATCAGTAGAATTCATTTACCCTTTTTCTACTCCCCAGTTTATGTCTTCTTCATTGCTTATTTCAGAATCTTCTTCTATGCCCTTTTTGTTATTTTTTTCTCATCCAATTTTTCTTCTATCTCTACTATTTCTAAAAATTATTTGTTCATTCTCTTCTCTTTCTTTTTCCTTACTGTTATTTTCATTTTTGCAATCCATCCATAAATGTCCAAATTTGTCACATTTATAACATGTCAGTTTATATTTTTGCCTCATGTCCCATTTCCCACAGTTACTTATCAAATGTCCTTTTCCACAAAAAAAAAAAAAAAAAAAAAAAAAACATGTTTTGGGTTGTCTCCAGTATTTTACAAAACCCCTATTTTCCTCCACATTTATCTTGCTTGGTATCTGTATCCTTTTTTCTCTTTCTATTTATATTTCTAACACAATATTACAATCCCAGCCACCAGTCCACAAACCTCTTTGTCATAAACTTTTGCAATGTCCAGTACTTCTTTATATAAAGCTTTCAAATTTCCTTTCAAAGTTTCTCTTTCAACCTCTGTTCAGAATTCTACAAGAATAATATTTTGCTTCCCTGCTAAATGGTTTTATCACACAAAGATTCCACGAGTTACAGTTTTTCTTTTTTTCATACTCTCCAAGAAAATTTTCCATTGAAAAAACAGTCTCAGATATCATGTTACAAAATGTCTCTTTGTTAATAAGAACAAATGCTCTTACCTCATGTGTTTTTACAGGCAAAGGAGCTATTAAATTGTCCCACACTTCATACCTGTCCATTTCTTTGTCTTATTTACTTTGAATCTTTACCATGTACTTCCATCTTTCATTTTCTTCTGCCTTATTTTCCACTACTCTACTTTTGCCTTCTTTTACTTTCTCTTCATGTTTTCTTTTCTGTCTCTGTCCAACCAAAAAGAGACCAGCACTCGGTGGCAGCAGGATACAATTATATTTATTTAAGGTTGCAAAAGTCAACCTGCTCAATTTCCACAAACCGGTTTCGGCTGTTATAGCCTTTTTCAATGTGACTTAATCAAAAACTTGAAATTCCAAAAAAACATAATGCATCTTGGTTCATCATTTATACCCACACCTTAAAGTGGTATTGTCCATTCTTGTATTTCTATGCAGAGTACTTATGCAGTACGTTATACTGATGTGATACAAATAATATTCATTTATTATACATAGTGAAACATATTGATTGACCATATTAACATGCTCATAAATGCTTACTTATTTCAAATATATTATAAAGCATGTATTAATTGGCCCTTGTTCATTAAACATGTATTATGAGGCTCATGATGATTAAACTTATATTGTAAACATATTATAACCACTGATAATATCATTCCTGATAAGGCTAATTTAAACTATAGCCCTAAATATTAAAATATTTATGTCATACTTAGAGGCAAAAAACAATAATATGCATGTGATTAATATTTATTATGAAAAAGCATATTATTGTTTACCTTAATTATTTGATGTTAAGGGTTATAATATAATTGTTAAGATGAAATGCGGACCAGAATCATGTGGTATAACTTTACCTATGAAAATATATACATATAAATATATATATATATGTATATGTATGTCCACATATCTGTTTTGTGTATTGGCCTGTTATTAGTTCCTTTAATATTGTTGTATAGTCTGTATAGATCAAATGATTGGGTATTTACCTACCTAGTAGTAATATTGTAATCTGATCATTCATATAGGGCACCTGGGGACTATCCCTCATGTACTTGATATTCATTTAATCCTGGTTTGAAGAAAGCCCCAAGGGTGGTAATCCACTTATTCTCCATGTTGTTGAGTTTAGTGTGCCATCCCATCTTGAAATTCCTGTGTAATTGTATTTTATCTATTATGGTGAACTTGAATGATGTTCCTGTGTGTTGTTGAATATGTTTGTATAAAGCATTGGTTATTTTTCTATTTCTGATTGAACTAAGATGTTCAATAATCCTAATTCTGATGGGCCTGGAGGTCTGCCCAACATAGAAAGCAGAACAAGAGCATTGGGCCAAATATATCACCCAATCTGAACTGCAGTTTCCAAAAGTGTTTCACTATGTATAATAAATGAATATTATTTGTATCACATCAGTATAACATACTGCATAAGTACTCTGCATAGAAATACAAAAATGGACAATACCACTTTAAGGTGTGGGTATAAATGATGAACCAAGATGCATTATGTTTTTTTGGAATTTCAAGTTTTTGATTAAGTCACATTGAAAAAAGGCTATAACAGCCGAAACCGGTTTGTGCAAATTGAGCAGGTTGACTTTTGCAACCTTAAATAAATATAATTTTATCCTGCTGCCACCGAGTGCTGGTCTCTTTTTGGTTGGACATTCATGGTTTGGACCGTGCACCAACAGTCCTACGCGCGTGCCTTGGTGTTGTTGTTCTTTTCCGTCTCACCACTATTCTTCAGGATTGCCTGTGAATCCTTCTTTTCTATTTTTTCCATAATAACCCCCAGGAAACATCTCCTTCATTTTCTGCACCTCCATTTATTTAAGTCAGTCATCACACAACCCTCTCAACTGGAGGGTTGTAATTAAAAAAAAATCCTCATTGGCTAAGTCATGTCCATCAAACAGGTTTCTTTGAAACATTTCCTCAGAATCCTGCACATACTCTCCTGAATTGATATTTTCTTTCTCCTTCATTTGTTTCACTACTCCATCATCACCTTCCCTCCACATCTGCATGTCTATTTTTCTGGTTCTTATTTGTGACTGTAATGGAAACAGGAAGTCCTCCTCCAAAATGGGCACCACTCACAACAATTATGATTAGGGGAAGCTCCCAGATGCCTTGGCCAAATTTTCCCTAGTAGTATAAATAGCACCTTGGATCTCCCTGGAAAAGGGGGCATTAGCCTGGTGGAACTAACCTGGTCATAAAGGGATAAATAAATAAATATAAATAAAACAAACATTGTTTGGAGGTGTGTAGACTTGCCCCACATTGGAGAGTGCAGTGGGGCTTGTCCCTGTGGAAATTATTTTTAGTATTTTGCAACCTTGGTAGTGGCACTGTTTTGGCTAGTGGCTTACCAAGATTTTCTTTGTGTTGGGGTCAATAATCAAAAGCTGATCAAACAAGTTTCAGTTGCTCATAGTGAATTCAACACATAGGTTCATAGGTTGGTACTAAGCTATTGGCCCTAGGGCCTATACAAGCCTAGCCATAACAATTCTGTGGATATTTCTTCCCATAATATTTACTTCCCTGGACCCCTGTCTAGCAGGGCAACTGACGTGATCCCTGGGGTGAATTTCCTACCTCCCATCCAATTGTCAAGGTTCCTTTTAAAGAGGGCCATGGAGGCGCTCTGCTTGACATGTATGGGCAGTCTATTCCAGAGTATGGGGAGTCTGTGGGTCAGGAATCTATCCCTACAGCATGTTTGCTCATTGTGATGACAAGATTTAGATCCCTGGAGCATGTGGCTCTGAGGGATTGGGATTTCTTTTTAAGTGGAGCATGTCCAACAGCTCAGGGTTTGACATGGCCTTGTATGTTAAGCAGAGATCACCTCTGAGTAGATGATATGCCACAGAGTGTAGCTGGAGTTTTTTTAGACAGTCAGAATAGGGCATCTGCTTTAGGCTTGTGATTCTTTTAGTGAGGTATTTCTGCGACCTTTCCAGCTGTTGCAGATGTCTTGTGAGGTACATACCAAATGGGGCATTGTACTCTATAATGGGTCTAATGAGGGATGAGTACAGTGGGACAATGACCTCCTTTTTCCTGGATGAAAAGCCCTTAGTGATGAGGTGTGCCACATAGAAGGATTTTCTGACTGTTGTGGAGATGTCTTTCATCACACTTTCAGTGTTTAGTGTACTGACACCTATTTGGTAATTCATGGGTACATGTTTTTTCCCAAAGGGGATAACTATACATTTCTTGGCTTTAAGCTTGAGCCCATGGCTCTGGCCCCAAGCATCTGTTTCTGTAAGGCCCTTTTGTAGAATATCTACATCATTTGGGGATTCAGTAATGGCCCCCAGTTTCCAGTTATCTATGAACTTTGTTAGCCAGACTCCCTTAGTGTTGGCCTGTACTTCAGAGAAGTAGATGCCAAACAAGAGCAATCCCAGGACTGAGCCCTGAGATACTCCACTTGTCTGGAGCTGGATGTGGAGTCGGCTACTTTTACAGTCTGGGTTGTGTCAGTAAGCCAGTTGGCAACCCATCAAGTGACATAGGGATTTATGCCCAGCTTAGTAAGTTTATCTATGATTCCAGAGTGGGGGATGGTGTTGAATGCCTTGGCGAGGTCCAGATAGGCTGTGTGGACCACCTTACCCTTGTCCACAGCTCTCGAGACTGATTCAAAGAAGTCAATCAGGTTCAGGAGACAAGATCGGCCCTTCATGAACCCAAATTGGGTGGGGTCCAGTGTTTGAAGGTTGCCTTTTTACTAGCCACTGAGTGAATAGCACAGTGTACATGACTAACCAACACAGATTCTGGGAGCGTGTACCATCCATGGGGGTGATAGAAGTAAAATGACAGAGGAGCTGCAGACACATGAAAATGTGGACACAGATTCCTCTGAGGAGGACAAACTCCACTAACTCCATTCAAGCAGTGTGATTCCATAGTAAGGGAATATGTGCAATTAGATATCAATGCTGCACTTTACATATTTCCATCCAGCCTCACCCATGAGTTAATGTCCAGATCTGACTCCTACAACACACATCAACTCTAGTAGTAAAGATGCTCTTGAAGACAAATGATGAGATGGCAAGCACTGTCATCCTAGTCTTTTTTGCTTCCAAGGATGCCATCTATGAACTGACAGCTGTGATGTGCGACGTCCATGACATGCTTCACGATGCTTTTCATGGCCTCTACAGCCCTAAATAGCTGCACTCTCAAGATGATGCCACCACTGGTGGCTCCAAGTGCCTGTTCTTACCAGGATACAATAGCTAGCTGATAGGGCACATAGGACATATGAAAAATACCAAAATGCCACATGAATAAAGTACAGAATACATAATACATGTTAACAACTCACCCATAATCTACTGTTAAAAATAAAAGACCATTTCCCTATTAAAAAAAAACAGTGAATTGCCATAGTCTTACACTGGTAATGCCCACATGCTCAAGAATTATGGTTTGGATTAACTGTTGGTAAACCACAGTGAAAACAAGTCAAAGGTTTAGGTATCAGTTTTTAAGAGATGGGAAAATGTCATGCACCAAGACAAGTGTGGCTCAGCAGAAAGAGAAAAATGTCATTAATCCAAATTCAGTAATAGAACATTGGACTTATTCTGTTCTGTGAAGCATTGTAAGAAAATATTTTAAATAGATATAGTACATGTTGCCAACATTCAAGATAAAACACACCTTTCCAATACAGACACTGGTGAATAGCAAAAGAAGTTTAAATGTCTGTTAAATGATTTTTTTGAAGGAGAAGCAAGAATTGTCATTTAACAGCTCCTGGATTACGATAGTTGATACTTTATTTGGACTAAAAAGAAAATGGAAGTCTTAAGACATGCATTTCTGTTAGTTTATTTTGTTGAGCATTTACAACTACTGTTAAGAGGTAAGATCTGCTCTGAGAATACAAATCAGAGTAATTATAGCAGAAAAGTGAAAATGACAATAAATTCCAAAAGCTGTATAAGATGCCTGTGACTCACAGTACTGCCATTCTATTTACATTAAAGTTCAAAAATGTTTTCCTTATGTCTAATGTGACTCATATAAATAGGGATTGAAGTATATTCTGAGAAAAAGACATCCAAGATCACTTTGATACCACAATCCCAATGAAATATAACAATCCTTAATTATTCTGATGCATTGAAATAGTCAGAAGTACAAAAATATAACAAAATAACTAAGATACTGTGACAATCATAAACAAACTCATGATGTTATTTTTTTCCACACCCCACTTAAAGGAAAACAGCACTGTGAAAAACAAAAAGTGTATCAAGTCAATACAGCAACAAGAACTGCCTAGTACCCTTTTTTAAACTCTTTTTCTTGGCTTACAGTCATAACGTCAATATATATAATTTAGATTTGAATATTTTGAGGTAGAACCATACCTTTCAACTTACTTAGTCAAGGCTTCTGGGGGCAACATAAGGAACATTTTTTTCTAATAGTAATATAACAGGTTGTGCAGCGGTAGCGTTGTTGCCTCACAGCAAGAGGTTCTCCCGTTTGATTCTCGTCTGGAGTGCAGGGAGTGCCTTCTGTGTGGAGTCTGCATGTCCTCCCCGTGGTTGGGTGGCATTCAAAAGACATGCGTAAATGGGCGTCCCTTTGTTGAAGGTTGGATGTTGAGCTGGCACCTCGGCGTTCGTGAAAATCTACTGCCAATCATTAGCAGACCAGAGTTCCGCTGTGGCGACCCCTAACCGGGAAAAGCTGAAAGACAAACAACAACAACATTAATATAACAGGTTTTGCATTAACATGCATTTTTGAGCAGTAAGAAGTATACGATTCTTATGTCCTCCATTACTCATCGACTAGAAGCATTAATTATTTACCAGGAAAGCAAAAATGTTTTGAGGGACAGGATAATTACTTGATGCAAAGTCAGGGAATTTCTGAGAAAATAAAGGCAGTTGAAACGTATGACTAGCATTCAAAATGGAATATCTGGTCACAGTCACCCATTTCAGGATTTGAATACCTTCTGGGAGGGTAAAGGATTATAAATTATGTAGTTATTATTTTCTGAATGTTGTTATAACTGTCTATGAGCAAGTCTCAGCAGAAGACTTTAAGAAGTTGGACTTTTAAAGACTGATGTTTATTTTTCAGCGGAGGCCCAGGGAGAAAAGCTCCAGTAATAAGTAGTAAACACATTGTTAAAGTTAATAATACAAGGAAATTCTAGTAGCATACAAAATCATCAATAGTACAATGATAGGCAATACAGTACTTTAGAGATTACAATCACATAACATGTGATACATGCATTTAGATAATGAGGAAAGCAAGTTACAATAGAAATTGGAGAAAAGAATGAAGTACAATAGCACCCACTGTGCTAGATGTGGTTACATATACTGAACTTAGAGTTATCCACGAGGGTTGCAAGAACAAAGCCAGTTGTCTACTAACTGACTAGTTAGGAGCTTTTTAAATTGTACTATGGAGCAGTTAGAGGGAATAGAGGTTGGCAGTTTATTCCATATTTTAGGAATGATATTAGAAAAGAGAGATTCCCTAGCTGAGTTGTTAGATTTGGTGGTTTCTAACAGGAGTTTGTCACTGGAGTTGAGGACTCTAGAAGTGGTGTATGGTAGTATAAGATTTTTGAGAGCAGGGATTTATCAGGTTGATGTAGGATTTTGTGGGCAAATGTTAGTTGTTTATAGTATAGCAGTTGAGGAAGTTCTAGCCGTTTTAGTTGTTTAAGAGCAGTGCATTGATGTGACCTGTGTATGGCATCAGTAGCAAACTTGGGAATTTTATTGTAACAGGATTCTAGGTTGGTAAGATCAGTTTTACGGAGGTTGGTTAGTGCTGGAGAGGCACATAGGAAAGTTGACAGGAAGTGTGTATGGGAGATGGTAGCTTTTGTGGATCTAGTTAAAAATTGCTTGTTTCTGTAGAGAAGACCTAGTTTCTTGTAAATCTTTTTAATAGTTTGCACAATATGAATGTTGAATTTCAGATTATTGTCAATTTTGACACCTAGCAGTTTAGTATGTGTTACTGGGGTGACAATGGTTTTATTCTTAGACTCTAAGTTGAAAGGTAGGTGAGAAGAGGGAATTCTTGAGGGGTAAAAGAGAAGTAGCTTTGTTTTACTGGGGTTTAGAATGAGTTGAGAGTTGGTGAGCCATGTTTCTACCGATAGAAATGAATCTTAGGTTATGGTGTGGAGATCTTGTAGGGTGGAGGCTGCGCATATTAGAGTAGAGTCATCTGCATATTGTATCACAGAGACATGAAGAGTGGAGGTGTGACATTGATTGGTGAAGAGGGAGAAAAGTAGATGTCCAATAATGGATCCTTCTGGGATCCCTAAGGCAACTGGTAGGAGAATGGAGAGGTGGTGTTGCCACAGTATGGCCTGCTGACATCCTGATAGGTAATTATGGAACCAGGTGATAGAGGAGCTAATAAGGTTAAGGGAGGAGAGGACCTTGATCAGTTTGTTGTGGTTTACCATATCAACGGCTTTGGATAAGTCTACAAATTCAGCAGATACGAATTTCCCTTGATTTCTATAGTGGTTACCTATATTAGTAAAAGACAGCAGGGCTGTAGTAGTACTGTGATAGGGGTTAAAACAATGTTGTGTGTTAGATAGTAGTTTGTGGGTGTGAAGGTAGTCCATGGGTTGGGTATAGGTGACTCTTTCTAGGATTTTAGATAAGGGTGATAGGATGGGAATTGGACAATAGTCAGTAAGTTTGGTAGAATTGCCTTCTTTGTGTAAAGGTATAATGTGGGAGATCTTCCAGATAACAGATACTATGCTTTCAGATATTAATCTGTCAATGAGTATTGATACTGGGTATGCTTTTCCTACTTCTGCGATTTGCAGAAATTTGGCTGGGAAGTTATCTCCAGCTAGGGTAGCTGGTTTTAGTTTTTTATGGTACCTACAGACACTGGTTGTAATGTAAATTGGTTGGGGCTATTTTGGGAGGGGTGCTACAGTGGCAAGGTTGTTGGAGATGTTTTGAGAATTAGCAAGGGCTAGGACAGTTTCTGTAAAGTAATTATTAAATTGGGTTGCTATATTATCAAAGTTGCTGTTTGCAGTTGGAGTGAGGGTATGATGATGTGATGATGTCAGGTATTGCCATCTGTGCCAGGGAGAATAGGGCAGTGCATGTGTAACATATGCCAGCAGAGTTAGCTGGAGTTTTATAATTAATTTTCTGTCATTTGACTTTCACACTGAATTGTACAAATGCTTGTGTTAAAAACAAATCAACAGTGTTATAATTGATTAAATGTATACATTTAAACAAAGAATTCTGTAAGGGAGAGCAGATGTTTTTGAAATTGTTTTATAATTTTCAAATACTTCAACAGATCTTACCAAAGCTCTGAATGTGTACTGTACCAGAGTTAGGTAATCAAATGTGGTGTCATTCTATAACCAGCACTGAGACGATGGACCTCTCACAGCAGTTTGTTTTGATTTGTTTTCTTTGGAACCTGATATAAAGATTTATGTCAGTTATCACAGTCAATTAGTTAAGTTATCATAGTTCAATTCAGTGTAAGTTTGAACCTCATCACCTTACCTTGTGGAAGTAAGCATCTCAGCATCTAATCTTACATTGCTGTATTAATGAAGTTAGCTAGGGGACAGTTATTCTTTAGACAGTTAGGAAATACAGTGACATTAGTTAAGTAGCATTTTTCTGCATCTGCCTGAATCTGTCCAACTGTGCTATTTTTTTTTATTTCTCCTGCAATTGAAACTCTGGTATTTATTGTACTTAGATATTTAGTATTCTCATGTTTTCTGTTTTATTTATTATTAAATATTTTCATTTAATTGTGGCTGGTCTTTTAGAGAATACTTTTAACATCTTGAGAGTGCTTTTGCTTATTTTAGCGATGCCTTGGCCACTCCAAAAAGCCTTGCTGCTTTGGTTATACTCTACCATTTATAATAGTATTGATTTTACTCAGTATAATTCAATACCCTTGTAAGAGCCTTGGAGTAGTTGACTAGTGGCAGCATGGTTACTTTATAGTCTGAACAGAAGGGGTTCAGCTAGTAAATCTGTGCCAGCATTTTGTATCCCAGGAGTGTATGTGTATATGTCCATGTGTGTGTGTGTGTGTGTGTGTGTGTGTGTGTGTGTGTGTGTGTGTGTGTGTGTGTGTGTGTGTGTGTGTGTGTGTGTGTGTGTGTGTGTGTGTGTGTGTGAAAATCAAATATCCAGTTGTGGATGTGCCAGCTACTTAGAACTTGGACATAGTTCTCTAAAGTGATTCTTGTTTGGAATCTGGAGAGATGGATCGTCCAGTCCCAGGTCTATAGCATGTTCCCCTG
The DNA here is from genome assembly GCF_019279795.1 of Protopterus annectens. Lineage (NCBI taxonomy): Eukaryota > Metazoa > Chordata > Ceratodontiformes > Protopteridae > Protopterus > Protopterus annectens. The sequence goes on along the minus strand of NC_056732.1, from coordinate 81,400,515 downwards.
TATGCTCTTGGAGGAAATTGTGCTTGATGAAGAGAACTGCATCTGAAAATACTGTGTAAATTCATTCCTGTTTTAGTGCCCGTCTCTCACTGGTGTCATTGATGAGGATTGAAGCTCCTTCATTACTGGCCCAGAGTAGATAGACCATCATATATTGGTGGCAGTGGTGGTATATTAATTGAACTTCAGTAGCCTGTGTGCAGTTGAAGCTACAAGATAAACATTCAGAGTTTCATTTTCACAACAGTTTTATTTATTTTTGTTAGTTTAGTCAGTGAAAGCAGGCAAAGATGTCAGCAGAGGATTATGGTAAGCTGACAAAGAACCAGTTGGCCAAGGTGTGCGAAGCCAAAGGACTGGTGCATGATAACCGGACTAAAGAGGAAATTATTTCAGCCTTAATCACAGCTGTGGCATGTAACAGTGACCAGGAAGACAATCAGTTGGTGGTGTATATATACAGTCTTCAGAAACAAGACAGTTCACCTTTTCCTCACAGGACTTAAAAATTTGTCTGCATTAAAGAAACCTGAATTGGAGGCCAAACCTTTGGAGGCTGAAAAAAAGGAAAAGCAGCATCAACATAAACTGGAGGCCAAATGTTTGGAGACTGAAGACAGACTACAGCATTTGAAGATGGAAGAAGATGAGAAACTGCAGCACTTTGACACAGAAGAAAAGGAGAAGCAGCAACACCACTAGAGGGAGATGTTGACTCTTCATCAGGGTCATGAAGGTAATGGGAAAGGGAATAAACAGACTCCAGAAGCAATAAAGGTCAGCCAATTTTTTCATGGTTTGCAGGGGGGATGACTTTGATAGTTTTATTCATATATTTGAAAGAATATGTAAAGAATATAATGTTAGCCAAGAGCTCTGGGTACTGTTTCTGAACCCCTTACTCCATGATAAAGCTATAACTGTTGTTTCTAAATTGTCTGATACTGATTGCTTAAACTATGATAGAGTGAAACAATGTTTACTGAACTGTTATACGTTAACACCTAAAGCTTAGAGAAAAAAAGTTTTGTGAGCATAGATATAAGACATATGAAAGTCTGTATGATTATATTGCTGAGTTAGACACTTATTTTCATAGGTGGGTGAGTGGGTGTCAAGTCATCACTTTTGAAAGGCTGGCAGACGTTTGGGTAAGGGAACAAGCCCTTAGGACTTTGCCTGAAGACATGAGAATCTGATTGGCAGACTGGGAGTTTAACTCTACATATGAGCTGGGGAGAAAAGAGGATCTCTACTTAGCAAGCAGGGCATCACTGCACAAGTAGGGGCTACCCGGTGCTGCACATGGACATAAGGGAACCCATGGTGGTCAGCTTAAATCACACCAACAGAGTCTACCACTAACAGGGGAAGCCACTAGTTCAGGCACACAGCCAGGATTAGTGGTTAGATGTTTTAAATGTAACCAAAGTGGCCATGTAGCATACAAATGTCCAATGAAGCAAAGTGGGGAACAAAAGGTGAGGGAGCCAGCAAGTGGGAATAACAGCATGCCAGTAGTAAGTTGTCTGGAGACACCAGGGGTACCAAACTATCATTAGAGTTTGTAGCCTATCTTAGTGGATGGAAGACAGGCCACTGATAAGAGAGACACAGCCTCTGACATAACTATTGTGAAGCCTGCAGTGGTTAAACAGGAGCAGTACTTGCTTGGGCAGTCCACTCCAGTCAGAGCTGTAGGAGCAGGCAGCTTGAGAGGTACCCTTTGAAGTGGTAAGGAAGGTCAGTAATGGTAATTACATGGTAAACCTGCTAAGCAGGAGGCAAGGGCATTAAATTCACTATGTTAGCATTCCAAATACCTTTGGCCAGGATTCACCTATGTTTCCTGCAGATGTCTTGACAGGGAATAATTTTGATAATGCAGTACCTTGTATCCATGCAGTCACATGCAGTCAGGCTTAGAGACAGGCATGTAGGTCTAGTAGCCTGGGGGAGACCCAGAAAGACCCCACACCTGAAGCTGGGGCTTGTGATGTGACTATTTCAGAGAGGGAGTAACCTTGTAGCAGTGAGCCTGAAATGAGCCACAGCTGCTGGTATGTACTGATGTTCCTAAGGACAAGGTGACTGCAAGGACAGAGGTTAGTGGTAGTACCCAGGCTGACAGTAAGGCACTGCTTTCAAAAGATACTAGGCTTCCTGTGGAAGGGGAGCTGGGAGAGGTCACAAAGGTAGAGTTGAGACAGGCATAGCTTTTGAACCCTACTTTACAAAGCTTGAGGGAGGTAGTTAAGGAGAAACCTGATGGTCAAGGAAAAGGGGAGTCTGTATACTGGATCAAAGGGTTACTGTACAGAGAGTGGACCCCTGTGGAAGGGCTAGAGGGTGAGGTAATACAGCAGTTGGCAGTGTCCAGAGCCCACCATTTGGCACTTCTAGCCATAGCCCATGACATTCCTTTTGCAGGTCATATGGGCATAGAGCATACCAAGAGACATATTATACAAAACTTTTATTTGCCTGAGATTGCAAGGGATGTAACAGGGAACTGCAGAACCTGTGAGCAGTGCCAACAGATAGGCAAGGCAGGGGACAAGATCAAAGTTCCATTGATGCCTTTTCCCTGTGATTGAAGAGCTCTTTCAGAGGGTAGCTATGGATATTGTGGGGCCTCTGAGTACCCCTAGTCCCACAGGGAAGAAGTATATCATGGTGGTAGTAGATTATACTACTAGATACCCTGAGGCGGTAGCTGTGTCCTCCATCGAAGCAAAGAAGGTGGCAAATGCTTTGTTAGAGATTTTCAGAAATGTAGGTTTCCTGAGAGAAATACTGAGTAACAGAGGTCCCAGTTTCATATCAAACTTGCTGGCTTGTCTGTGGAAGTGTTGTGGGGTGAAGCACCTAAAGACCACCCATATCACCCACAGACTAATGGTCTTGTGGAGAGGTTAAACTCTACACTAAAAACCATGCTACGGGCATTTGCAGACCAGTTTAGGAGAGAGTGGGACAAATATTTTCCCCATCTACTGTTTGCATATAGAGAGGTACCCCAGGAATCCACATTTTTTTCACCCTTTGAGTTTCTATATGGATATAGGGTGAGGGGGACTTTAGATTTGATTTGTGATTAGTGGGAGGGTGAGTGTGAATCCCACAAGGAGTCTGTTGTGGCATATGTCCTAAACCTCAGGACAAGGCTTAGGGAGCTCATAGGTTTGGCCAATGAGAATCTGGTAGGAGCCCAACAGCAGAAAAAGGTTTGATACGGCAAGAATTCTCAAGCCCGACAGTACGCTGTGGAACAGCATTATAGTGCTATCTGCAATCAGACACAATAAGCTACAGGCAGCTTGGCAGGGACCCTTTGAAGTGGTAAGGAAGGTCAGTAATGTTAATTACATGGTAAACCTGCTAGGCAGGAGGCAGGGGCACAAAATGCACTATGTTAACATAAAGAAGCCACAGCCTGTCAGGGAAGTTCTAGGCAGACTTCAAAAGGCAGGGTTGGCCATTAAGTACAGTAAGTGCCAAGTGGGTTTGACAGAGGTCTCCTACCTGAGACAGAGTGGGGAGTGGTAAGATTAGGCCAGAACCTGCCAAAGTGAAAGCTAATCAGGCATGGCCTGCACCTGTTACCAAAAGCAGGTGAGAGTATTCTTGGGGACAGCAAGGTACTATAGAAAGTTCTTTACCAATTATTGTACAGTAGCTGCTCCCCCTCACAGACCTGACAAGGAAAAACAGGCCAGTTAAGTTAGTGTAGACCCCAGCCTGTGAGTAGGCATTCCAAAAATTTAAAGAGGCTTGGGAGGACTCCTTCTTAGCCAGTACAGATTGCAGCAAATATTTTGTTGTGCAGGTGGATGCTTAAAAGCATGGGGTGGGGGTTGTACTCAGCCAGATGTCCTCAGAGGAAGAAGAGCACCCAGTTGTATATCTCAGCCCTAGCCAACACAAGGAGAAATGTCATGCATCTATAGAAAAGGAATGTCTAGCCATATTGTGGGCACTGCAGAAACTTTAGCCTTATCTGTATGGAAAGAAATTCAATGTGGTTACAGACCACAATCCCATATCATGGCTACAAAGAGTCAGCCAACAAAATGCCAAGATATTAAGATGAAGCCTGGTATATGACATGACAGTACAGCACCATAGTGGGGTCAGCAGTGCCAATGCAGATGGACTCTCAACACAGGGTATAGGTTAATGTGTTCCCAGACAGGCCCCTTTCTCTAAAGCAATTTTTTTCCAGGGTCACTGGAAAAACTAGCTTGAGTCTTCAAATGGGGGAGAGATGTGACAATGTGAGGTATTGCCATTTGTGCCAGGAGAATAGGGAAGTGCACGTGCCAGAAGAATATGGCAATACCAGTATAAGCAAACTAGAGATCTATCTCACTTATGTCCAACCACTTATAATGAAACTCTATAAAGCATCAACTGGCATGCACTAAAAATCCTTCCCCTTGACAAGGCTGTTGAGTTCTTTAACTCTCCGTTTCTCAAGATCCTAAACAATCTGGCTCCTCTCCGACAAAAGAGATTGAAAACTAATCATGCCAGTTGGCTTACTAGACCCACTAAGCAACTCATGACTGCCAGGGACAAAGCATGGAAATGATGGCAAAAAAACAAAAACCCCTCTGACCTCGCACAATATAAACAACTCCATAATCAAGTAAAGCATCTAGTTATTAAAAACAAAAAAAAAAAGAATACTACTTTAGTCTACATAATCACCATAAGAATAACCCAAAAAAATTCTGGAGCTCCATCAATTTTGTACTAACCCATGCTCAAATAATAATTTGTGTCCAAATCCAGATAAAACACCCACTGAAATAGCTTGTCTCTAACTCATATTTGAGAATCACTCGTGGAGACCCAAATAAGGGTATGAGCACAACAGCAATAAATCCAATAAAAACAGTGGAAAAATACCACTACCGAAGTAGAATGAAGCAAAAACACCAGGAATGAATCAAAAAAGATTTAATAACACTTTTCACCAAGAAATACGTTTTCGAGCTTCTTCATCAGAGAAAACACATATCTGCTTTGAATACTGCCTTTATATAAAAAGGTAGTGAATTGAATAATTGAATAAATTAATTGAATAAATTAATTAACTCTTTGCAGTATGATGAAGATGAACTTTAAAAAACATTTAAAAGTTGAATTTTATTTCCATTTAAATTTTAAAAATCAGTGAATAAATATATTGTTATATATAAAATATAAAAAGCATCATGTTAAAAAATACCTTTTGCAATAAATTAAATAAAATGTCGAAATTGAACATAAATTACATTTTAGAATAGGAAGAAATGTTTAATTTATGGTGCACATCCCCATCTAGTGGACAAAATAAAATATTACAATTTGGCAGCTCTCAATTTTAATACTGGAACAATGGAGAGCATGTCATTCAAACCTGGTTCCTTAGTGGCATCCAAAACTATTTGCCAATACAATTCTCTGTATTCTAATTTAGTTTCCCACATGCCACCCCTGATTTCTTTAGGCACTATCTCCAAAACAAAGAAATGAAAAATGGAATTAATGCATTTTTGAGAATGACGAAATAAGGCATTATTTGGATTTCCTTTCTTCATTTCATAATAATGTTCATAAATTCTGGACCTTAATTTCCTTTCTGTTTTCCCTACATAAAAGGAAGAACAGGAGTGGCATGTGGCGATATATACAACCCCCTGTGTATTGCAATTGGCAAAAGCAGAACTAGTTATAGTTTTGTTTCTATCTGGAATCACTAACATGGAACCAGTTTTTATATATTGACACTGTGAACATGAACCACATTTGAATGTACCCTTTTTGTGGGTAAGAATATCCCTTGTGGTCTGTCCACCAAATTCAAAAATATTTTTTAGATTTATGTCCCTCCGATATACAAATTGTAGTGGCTTGTTTTTAAAATATTCCAAATCAGTAATTTCCTGGAACCTATCCCATTCCCTGTGTAAAACTTTTTTGAGTAAAAAGGAATCTCCAGTGTAATCCATAACATATGCTGTAGAAAAATTATTATTGCAATTATTTTGGGTGTTAGTAATTAGTGAACCTGTTACTACTGGATCAGTGGTATTCAAAGGTTCATCACACCCTAAAATAGGGGAAAATCTACCTTTCCTACCTTCTAAAACCACTTCGTATACCTCATCACATAAAAAGGATGGGTACCCTCTTTCTTTGAACATATCAATAATGAATTTACTATCAGCTAAAAAATCAGCGTCCTCTGAGGTCATCCTACTGGACCTGATCAATTGACCCTTTAAAATATTTTTCTTTTGTCCAAAAGGATGACTGCTAGAAAAATGAAGGTAGGAATTAGAGAAGGTAGGTTTCCTGTGTATCTTGGAAATAAAGTGGTCATCTCCCTTCCTTAACAAAACATCCAAATATATACATTCATCATTGCTGATACTATAAGTAAAATCCAGGAAGGTTGTACTATTTTTTATATATTCCAAAAATTGGTAGAACCTTTCAATCGTATCCGTCCAGAAAATAACTATGTCATCGAGAAAACGTTTATAAAATACCCAACAATTGCAAAATTCACTTGAATTGATAAATTGTATCTCCCACCATGTAAGAACAATGTTGGCGTATGTAGGGGAGCATTTGGCACCCATTGCCACCCCCTTTTCTTGCCTAAAGAATTCTCCCTGGAAAAACATAAAATTGTTTTTAAGGACAGTTTCCATTAACAAAAGACAGGTCCTGAATGTGTCACCAGTGTTCCTGGTTTTGTATTTCACTCGTACCATCCCTACTTGGTTCTATCTCATATTTCATAGGAGCACCTTACTAGCCCTCTTCAAGAGAAATCTTGGTGAGTGGATGGGAAATAGAAAATTCACCCACCGGGATCACTCCAGTGGCTCTACTTGACAGATGCACTGGGAACTAAGGTTGGGTGGCACAATGCCAGGGTAATCCTATGGGCTAGGCTTGTAAAGGCTCCAGGGCCACTGACCTAGTACACACCTATGAACCTATGAACCTATAAATACCACAGCTAATCTCACCATGAACTTTCCACAAACCAACTTAGCTCATTCAAATACAACTACACAAAATACCTATACTTCCCCTTTACCCAGCTTTCCTCCCTCACCAATACCTACTGCTACTATAAAAAACTACTACTTAAATTTAGACAGGGCACCAATGCCCCCGACAACCTACCTCCAGAATTCCTACAAATATCAGTTAACTTTATTGCTTATCCCATCAGCATACTTCTTAACAGATCTATTCAGGAGTCCCACCTACCTACAATTTGGAAAAAAGCATATATTCTCCCTCTTCATAAAGGAGGAAACAATGCAAATATTTCCAGCTTTAGACCTATTGCTATCCTCTCACCCATTTCTAAGATCCTGGAAAAATGCATTCACCCACAACTTGTTAATTATCTGCTAGACAAACAAATCCTTTCTCCAACTCAGCATGGTTTTAGGCCAGGTCACAATACTACTGCAGCTCTTATATCCTTCTTGGACACAGTTAACCAGGCCCAAGATGCTGGAAAAAAGTGTTTCCCACCCTCTTCTTACCACTAAACTCTCTAACTTAGACATCTCTCCCCATACCCTAAATTGGTTCTCAAACTACATCACAGATAGGCAGGAAACAACCAAATGACACCATTCTGTCTCCCCATTCCTCAACACAACCACAGGTGTTCCCCAAGAATCCATACTAGGGTCCCTTCTGTTCAGCATTTTTATCAACAACTTCCACACCACTCTTAATTAAGGAACTGTCATTCAATATGCAGATGACTCACCCATCATCTGTAATGCCAATTCCACATCTGAACTACAGCTACTCACCCAAAGTGCCCTCACTTCTACTGAAACATGGATGATTAATAATAATCTTGCCCTAAACCTCAAACAAACTAAACTTGTGCTATTTACCCCTAAAAAGATCTCCCCAAACAAGGATGAAGTCACTAGTCATTCTCTAAACAACACTATCATTGAGGTTGCCCCAAATACAAAACTACTAGGTGTCATCATAGATGAAAACCTAACATTTGACCTGTATACTTACATCAATATAAAAAAAAACACAACAAAACTTGTCATCCTCTATAGACACAAATACTTCCTCAACCACTCCATAAAACGATCCCTAGCTTCCTTTCTGCTATCATTTCTTCTATATGGTGCCCTTCTTCTTACCAATATCCAGTCATGTCTGAAATCCAAACTTGACTCTTGCTACAATAAAATTGCTAAATTTGTAACCAATACAAAATATTCGTTTCACCATTGTGCCTCATTATGACTACTAAACTGGCTAGAACTCCCACATTATCTTACATATCTACAATTAACCACTGCACACACATTTATATTCAAGCCATCAAACGGCCCTGCCCTTTCTTCTCTGCTCACTCAGTACCATCCTAATAGACCCCTCCGATCCGAAAGTCAACTGCTCATGAACATAGAAATAACAAATCTTTCAGCTGGTCAGATGATCTACGCCTTTACTGTTGCTAAGCTATGGAACACCCTCCCACCATCACTCAGAACTATCAGCAGTGCAGCTCTCTTTAAAAAAATCTCTCAGATAACACATTTCCTTTGTATGCAGTGCACATGTGTGAAAACTGCACTTCCCAAAATCTGATACTACCCTACATCTTCATTAACTACTACTCTGTTATAACTCTTTATATTTCAATTTACTTTACTTAAATGCAGAACTGGTACTGTCTACTATATTTTATTACCTATGTTTAAGCTTATGACTTCACAAGGGTCAATTATGTAGACTGTTGCAAGAATCTAAGCAACTTACAAGAGTAACATAATTATCCTACCTTTATATCTTAACTTGTTATATTCTAACTGTGCTAACAATTTTATCCTTGATATAGCAATCTAATAATGTACCCAGATTTTTTACCTTGCTCATTCAATTGTCTACTGCAACTCTTGCATTGTTATGTGCTCATTCTCTTGATCTATTTTATTGTATGTATTGTATATTTCATTGTATAGCTTTTCTCTCTGGGCCTCCACTGAAAATGGGCTCATTATGGCCCATCAGACCATTCAGGTAAACAAATGCAAATAAATAAATCTGTAACATATGTCAGCATAGTTAGCTGGAGTTTTGTAAATAATTTTGTGTCATTTAACTATCACACTGACTTGTACAGATGCTTGTGTTAAAAATGTATCAATAGTGTTATTATAAGTAATTAAATGTATATCTTTAAACAAAGAATTCTGGAAGGGAAGAGTAGAAGTTTTTGAATTTGTTCTATAATTTTCAAATACTGCAACAAATCTTAGCAAAGCTCTGAATGTGTATTATACCAGAGTCAAGTGATCAAATGTGATGTAATTCTATAACCAGCACTGAGAGAATGGAACTCTCACAGCAGTTTGTTTTGTTTTGTTTTCTTTGGAACCTGATATAAAGAACTATGTCAGTTATCACAGTCACTTAGTTGAGTTATCACAGTCCAGTTCAGTGCAAGTTTGAAGCTCATCACCTTGCCTTGTAGAAATAAGCATCTCAACAGCTAAGTTTGCCTTGCTATATTAATTAAGCTATCTAGGAAACAGTTATTCTTTAGACAGTCAGGAAACACAGTGACATTCGTTAAGTAGTGTTTTTTCTGCACCTGTTTGAATCTGTCCAACTGTGTTATTTTTATTTCTCCTGTGATTGGAACTCTGGTGTTTATTGTACTTAGATATTTAGTATTCTCAAGTTTTCCATGTTATTATTTATAATTAAATATTTTAGACCTTTCATTGTGGCTGGTCTTTTAGAGAATACTTTTAACATCTTGAAAGTACTTGTGCTTTTTTAGTGATGCCTTGGCCACTCCAAACAGCCTTGCTGCTTTGTTTACATTCTACCATTTATATTAGTATTGATTTTACTCAGTATAACTGGATCCCTTGTAAGAGGCTTGGAGTAGTTGTTGGTTATCTTATAGTCTGGGCAGAAGGGGGTGCAGCTAGTAAATCTGTGCCAGCCTTTCCTAGGAGTATGTGTCTGTGAAAATCAAATACCCAGGTGTCAGTGTGTTAGCTACTTGGAATTGGGATACAGTGCTCCAAACTGAGTTTTTTTGGGGGGGATATGGAGAGACAGATAGTCCAGTCCCAAGTCTGAAGCATGTTCCCTGTGTGCTCTTGGGGGAAATTCTGCTTATACTGTGTAAATCCATTCCTGTTTTAGTGACCATCTCTCACTGGTGTCAGTGGTGAGGACTGAAGTTCCTTGATTACTGGCCCGGAGTAGAGAAACCATCACAGACATAATTAAAACTAGATCTCTTTAAATTATTAAGCTGAAGCTTCTCCACATTCAGACCATTTCATATGGTCTGACATTACTATAACACCCATAGCACCAACAAGCAAAATACTTAAATAAACTGCAGCCATAGCCAACTTTCCATTTTCAAAATATGGAATTGTGTACTACCTCACATAAGGCGAACAAATGGGGAACGTGGAATATTTACTAAGTGCTAGGAAGGGATATTACACCATGGATAAAATGCTACTTTTTACTTATAAAAAGTTCTTTTAATGCCCAGTTTCCCATTATTTACCAAAAGAGACACTTGGTTGCAACATAATGGTTTTCTTTTACACTATTTAATCAAATGAAAAATGTTATCTGGCAGTTATAACATAAAAGCTGGGGTAGTGTGTTTAACCATATACTCAGTTCTTCAACCATAAGAAACTGTTGTGAGAAATAACTCAATTTACATTCCAAGGTCCAATCTGGGCAAGCCAAGCAACACCCCCCACACAAAAAAATCAACTTCAGTCAGCATCAAGCACTACAGGTAAGAGCAGCTTTGCATCATCATGAATACTATACTATCTATAACACCAGAAAGCAAAAGAATTAAATAAACTACAAGCATAACCATCCTTCCTTCTTTAAAATGTGGAATTCTACATTACATTGCATAATGTGGTACTGATGGGTAAAATGTGACACATTTTCTAACAATTAGGAAAGAAACTTGCACCATTGTTGAAATGTGGACTTTATACAGTACATATGAAGTCTGTTGATACTCTGTTCTCACTTGTTTATAATGCAACATTTCCCTTTACACCATTTATAAGACAAAAATGTTATTTAGTAGTTGTAATATATTGTATTTTACCACCCACCCAGCTCTTCAAACATCAGATACTTGTGAGTAAGTTGCAAAAGTCTAGCCCCCCACCACACACACACTGTCACTCTCACACTCTCACACTCACACACACACATTAAATAAGCACATTATTCTCACAGTCTCTCTTACATATCTAGTTACAATTTCTCAATTAATGCCTATCTTACTAAGTTAATCTATGATTCCAGAGTGGAGGATGGTGTCGAAGGCCTTGGCGAGGTCCAGATAGGATGCGTGGACCACCTTACCCTCGTCCACGGCTCTGGAGATTGATTCGAAGAAGTCAATCAGGTTGAGGAGACAATATTGGCCCTTTATAAAACCAAACTGGATGGGGTCCAGTGTTTGAAGGTTGCCAATGTCTTTGTTTCTAAGTTCCATGATAATGCATTCCATGGCTTTGCAGATCAGGCTCGTCAGACTGATGGGACGATAGTTCCTGGGATCCAAGGTGGATCCCCCCTTGTGGAGTGGGATAAATGTAGCTGTGCACCACTCATTTGGCATGAAGTCTGAGGTGAGGCTATTATTAAACATGACCCTTAGGTGAGGTGCCAGTTCATTTTGTAGTTCATGTAGTACACAGCCCGGGATGTCATCTGGTCCAATGGATGTTTTATTCTTAGCTTTGGAGAGTGCATTTTTTACCTGTGTGGCCATGATTACCGGAATTTGGCAATCTTTTGGTATTGAGATGGGCCCTTTAGGGGCTGAGAGGGGGGTGGAGTTGGCACTGAATCGATTTGCCAGGATATTGGCAATACCCTTGGGATCAGTATATTTAATGCCATTCTGTTGTAGCTCAGAGCAGATCTGAGCATTGCCATTTAGATTCTTGACATAACTATAGAATGCCTTGTGGTTGTCCTTGGAATCTTTGGCAATTTTATTTTTGTAACTAGCTTTGGAGGATTTTATATGGGATCTCACCTGCTTACTTAGGCTGGTAAGGGAGTTTTTTGTATCCTGGGATTTTCCTCTTTTCTACAACAGTTTCTTCCTTCTATTGTATAGTTTGTTTATGGCAGGGGACCACCAGATTGGGTTCCTTTTTTTGGAGGAGACCATCTTGGTTCTGTTTGGAATGGCATGAGTCATGCACGAGTGGATGTGCTCTTACAGTGCCTAAGTGTAGGATTTAGCAGTCAAACTTTCAGTTCCCATCTGCATGGGTGTCATGACGTTTGTCACTTCAGACTTGAATAGAATGAAGTTGGCTTTGGAGAAGTTTTTTATGGAGGTTTCCCTACTGGGGGGTGGAGGTGGGATGTGGACATCAAGGGTGATAGTTTTTTATGGAGGTTTCCCTACTGGGGGGTGGAGGTGAGATGTGGACGTCAAGGGTGATTTGCTTATGGTCAGACCTGACCAACGAGGGGGTGACCACTGGTGTGGCGCATCAATCTCCCATGTTGGTATTGACCAGGTCTAGGATATTTGAGCCTCTGGTGGGACTATGGTCCAGGGCATTGGAATTAATGAATTCCAAGAACCGTTGGGCAAAGGTGTTGGTACTCGAGTAGTTTTCCCAATTAATGGCAGGGTAGTTGAAATCATCCAGTATTAGGGTGTTTGGTTGTATTAATATTTTCTAGTATGTTTAGAAAGGTGTAGTCAGAATCTTGGGTCATGGTGGAGTATCTGTAGCAAGCTACAATTTGGATTGCAGTCTTACCTAGTGTTAGTTGCACCTGTAGAATTTCAGATGCATTGTGTTGGGCAACTAGCCTTGAGGTGTGAATATCCTTGGCGTATATGGACACTCCTCTGTCTTTAGTGCTTCGGTCCTGGTTTGTGACTGTATACCTTGGATATTTTTTTAAGGTCAAGTGAATGAATAAATTCATAAATGTTGTGTCTTTCGGCTTTTCCCAGTTAGGGGTCGCCACAGCGGAACTCCGGTCTGCTAATGATTGGCAGTTGATTTTTACATGCTGAGTTGCCAGCCCTAACACACAACCTTCAATGAAGGTACGCCCATTCACGCATGTCTCCACGCAGAAGACGCTCTAGCTAAGAGTCGAACCGGTCAGCGTCTTACGGTGAGGCGACAATGCTACCGCAGCACCACCACCGCTGATAAAATAAATTCATAAATACTGGCCAAAAAATGTTTCTTTGTTTATGGATGTCCAAATCCTACAGTGCAAGTCCCTTCTGCTCTCTCAACGTCTTAGCTTAAGAATCAGAAACAAAGACACAAACTCATGAACATCATTTAAATATCTCACTCATATACCAAAGAAGTTGGAAGAATAACAAGGTCTGCATTAGAAAGCATTTTCTGAAGAATACAACATTTGAAACTGATGTGCCTGTCATTATTTAGTGACTGTAGTCTACACAAGTTTGCTAGAAAGCCACAACTTCTACAAGAAGTAGAGCAAATAATTCTCAACTTCTTGGCTCAAGAGTTCTCGACAAAGCCAACAATAAAGTTTGTTTGTGTGTGTGTGTGTGTGTGTGTGTGTGTGTGTGTGTGTGTGTGTGTGTGGGGGAGGGGGCAAAGGTCCCAATGGGACCAATTTAAAATAGTATTTTTTTTCTTTTTCATCTGTTAATTAGGTAAGCCACTGGAGAAACTCACAAACACAAACAACAGAGAATTATGCAAAAAAAAAACATACAAAAACAAGAGCTTTGCCACAAAGACCATTAAAATATTTGACTTTATTCTGACCTCAGCCTTTCACCTTCTCAGAATACATTATGCATAGAAAATTATCCAATTTATACACCCAGTGCTCCAATGCAACAATTAACCAATTAGCAAATTAAACTGTCCTAACTACGAAAATCATTTAACTATCTAAAAAACAATTTATATTTTATACAAAACAATTAACATAACATAAATACATCTGCTATATTTTAACATTAATATATATTTATATATTATACACATCTATAAGTCTTCACAGAGTTAAACTTACAACCAAATTCATCCCCATAGGGTATAATGTTCTATAATTTAAGATCATTCTACATTCCAATTTATTCAACTCATCCTTAAAACTTCCACTTCTACTTAAATGTGGCCGGGCATAATTTATTCTGAGAAGGCGAAAGGCCGAGGTATCAGAATAAAGTCAAACGTTTTAATGGTCTTTCTGGCAAAGCTCTTCGTTTTGTGTTTTTTTGCAAACTACTAGAGAAAACAGACAAAGAGTAAAGTTGTGAGCAGCAATATGAATTATGCTAGCATACTACTGTATGTTTTTTTTTCCATTCTCGAAAGCTGCTTTCAGTGCATTTTATTCTCATTTTAAATTATCATTCTTCCAGTGTAAAAGGTTGTTTAGTTCTACCTGTAAGATTGACTAAAAAAACAAAAAGACTGTGCTTGTGCTTTGTGAGTTCTCCAAAAAGTCAGCTGAGCAGGAAAGACCTTGCTTGCATTGAAAGTCAGCTGAGTGAGAAGTCATGTTTTTGAGTTCTCCAAAGAAGTTAGCAGAACAGGATGACTGCAGTTCTGCTGAAAGTCAGCTTAGACAGACCACACTTGGGCTGAATGTAAGATGAGGGGGATCAGTTAAAAAAAGAGAGATAGAGAGAGAGAGAAAGTGACTTTTTGTATGTGTGGTATTCCAGGGACTGGGGCATTCACAGGGGCACACAGTTTCACAAGGGGTACATGCCCCTGTGCACCCCAGTGTAGTATCGCTCTTGGATGCCACGCAGCATCAGATCCTTTAGACATGGCATGGATAGACCAGGATGGGCAGGAACATGGGCAGATGAGATGCATACACCTGCTGATTCTTGGGAAGCCAAGAATTACTTACTGGTTGCACCTGTGGTCCTGTAACCTGTCAGTCCACCACACCTACCTCTGCATCATCATCACCTACCATTCACCATTTCCAATGTGAGACATGATACAGAAATACAACTCAGGGATTGTCATATGCTTTGGCTGAACTGGAGGATCCTGAATTAGGGGACATCCATCAAGCAAAGTGATATCCTCATGAAACTACTTATAGAAGAGCACTATAAACAACCCTCCTTCATTGCACTCCACAAAATACATGCCTTATAGCACACAATGAGGGAAACCCATCTGAAAACATTTGGGATACACAGTGGACTGTCCTGTGCACACAACATGACACATCCTGTGGAACATGGCATGGATTCCCACCACATCAAAGATAAAGAGTGGCCTGTCCTAACTGCACAAGTTTGTCCTGTACCTTTCACTCTCTGTTCTCTGTCATTGTGTGATTGTTCCATACCACTTATACAGATGATGATGGGTGTCACATATGACACATTTCAGCTTATGCTGATGTATATTAATATCTGACATAGAATATATGCAGACCATGTACTGCACAGTGTAAGCTGCACTGTTTTCAACATAGCAGCTGTTGTAGCAGGCACTAAATGTCTCTGTATGTCTCTGTCACTTGTGCATTTGCATGACACATAGGCTTCTACCTGGTTGTTCTACATCAAAATGGTCCTCAGTAACCCAGTGTCCACTCAGTAATTCTAAATAATTTCCTGGTCACTTAGTTCATGTTATGTAAAGTGCATGAGCTGATGTGGACATTGCCATGGAGCCTAGGTCCCTACACTGCCTAGATTAAACAAAATTAGTTTAGCAGAACCAGTCCTGCTATAATTCTTTACATTTCTGCTATGAATACTGATATGTTCTCATATACTGCACTCATTTCAGCTTGCACATTTCACCTGAGCAATTTTATACCTGTAACATTTCTGAACTGCACGACTTCTGTTTAATCATTCGTGTATATATTATCACCCCATTTAAATGTGCAGCATACCAAGCAAACACTACCTGTGTAAACCTTATCTTTGTTTCTCCAACATCCAATACATGTTTTCAAACTGCCCAAATATACTTTATGTATTATCCAAAGGGTTTCTGTATTATATCTATATATTCATTTTGCAAATTTCTTAACAAGGTAATGTGACTAACCCTGTAACAACTTACACACACGCGCCCACACACGCCCACACACACACACACACACATGTCTACACACAAACACAATCTTTAAAAGGACAAAATATGAATAACTTATTCAAATTTATTGCCTAATATTAAACAAATAAAATGTGAATAATTTGAAAAAAATGTCAGGCTAATATTAGTAAATAACTTAATAGTCTACTATGAAGGTAAAAAAAGTAGTGGTGTTTGATTCACAATTACCTTTTATTTAATTTATTTTTAATTTGGAAAGAAAATAAGAAATAAATAGTGTTTTCCACTTGCTGATTTTCAATAGATACATTCAGTAAGTTCTTATAAAACTGAAGGAAAAAAACTCAAAAATCCACAACCAAAAATGAGATAATTTGGGGTGCAGGGATGGGAGCTATTCTAATGCATTTTGTTGTATACTTATTTATCTTATCAAGGGAAGTAAATAGTGTGGGAAGAAATAGCCAGGGAATTGTTATGGCTAGGCTTATATAGACCCTAGGGCTGATAGCCTAGTACCAAGCTATGAACCTATGAATCATCACCCCTTCTGTGCGCATGCAAACACACACACACACACACACACACACACACACACACACACACACATCACTTTCTCTCTCTCTCTCTATATATAATATATATATATATATATAATGTTTCTATATATGTGTGTGTGTGCATTACACACACACATACACATGTGGATATACATATAATTGTCTACTTCTACATATAGAATTGCCTGCAACATGCCATAAACCCTGATAAAAATAATCAAAATAAAAATTATATATAATAAATCCCTCATATCCTCCACTTAATGTGGTTCAAATGCATTTGCCAGTATCCTTGCTGCTGTGCTAAATGTTGTCTGTTAATGTACTTTTCATGTCTAGTTGGTGTATCACTGATTTATGTTTAAGTTCTGTGTTGTAAGGCTACAAGGTCTAGCAGTACTTGACCCATTAGACCTGCTTTGACTCAGACCTGTTTAACAATAACACCTATTAAATCTGGTAGATGTGTGTGTGTGTGTGTGTGTGTGTGTGTGTGTGTGTGTGTGTGTGTGTGTGTGTGTGTGTGTGTGTGTGTGTGTGTAAGTGCATATGCAAAATAAATGTATCTAACCCTCTTAAAACCAGTCTTCTCCAAAAAAAGCTGCATTTCATGATAGTTACATTCCCAGACTGAGAATCAACTTTCCAGATGAATTAAGCAGTTTTGACAGACTAATGTTATTTTCTTTGTGTACAATATTTCTGATCTTCAGTTATAGCTACCTGGCTACTTATTTCTGTAGCCATCTCAGTGAAATAGACTGCCAAACTGTGAGACTGGTCTTGATGACCTAGATTTATTCTGTAGCTAGTTGTAGGAACTGACTATGGAGTAGTGGGATTGAGCAGCCAGTGCCAGTTACTCCACCCAAGGGACAGTGGTTGTTATGCATCCTGCTACAGGAGCAGCAACTGTGGGCCACACTGCAGCTGTCTGCTGTACCCCCTACAAAAGAGAAAAAGGGTCATCAGATGTAAGCCTACCATGGAGAGCATTGCATGGTCTCTGTTAGCAAGGGCAAAGCCTAGCGGGAACTGCACAGCATTTGATAGCTAATGGGGGAGGTTAGGCGTAGAAGGTGAAAAGTTCCTGACTTCATACATGGTGATGGCCTGTGAATCCTGATTATTTCTCATGTGTTCATTGACCTTCAGGGTTATGGAGGGGGCTGAATAAATGGGTCAGTTGTAGATGAGACTTGTTTGATTTGGTGAGATTATCTGTGTGTGCTTGTACATGTATGGATGCATGTGTATGTGCATGTGTGGTTTCTCTCTCTGTCTCTCTCCCTTTCTTTCTTTCATTCTCAAGTAATGACTGAATATATTATTTCAGAACATCACTATGAAGATATGTGAAGACTGCCAGCCTAGCTAGATAGAATTTTGTAGATAGCTCCATCATTTGTAAATATTAATATAAGCCACAGGCTTGATCTCTTAAATAAGAAAATTGTATTGGATGTTGAACTTCAAAAATGTAACCACATTGCACTCTGCTGGAGGAAAGCTGATAAGTCAAGCATTGTATAATTCTTTGATCTCAAAACTCGGAGCCGAGATGTCTGGATGAAGGAATTCTTCCTATTGTTTTGAGACCAGAGTTAATTGCTAGAATTTACATGTATAATTTTCTGACCAGGTGCAAGCATACTAAGAATGTAAATGTAGAGTTTCTGTCAGCCTGGGAACCAGAGAATTGTTAAGAATGATATAATCTAAAATGAGTCAGCAGGATGTATTATCAATTTAAACGACTTTCTCAGAGACAGAGAGATAACATTTTGCATTTGTCTTGAGAACATCCAACTCACCAGCACTCTACCTGTGCTCTGTATGTAAGTTTGATCTTAGACTTCAGTGTCTCTCTTAGAAATAGCTAGGAAATAGGAAGATTAGGCTAGTTGTTTTCTATATTGATGTCAGAACTATTCTACACTATTATTTTGAGCATTTTCCTGTGTCTGAACTCTTGATTAGCACTACTTGAGCAGGGACATGAAGCAGTGGTTGGACAGAGAAGATGCTGGAGGTTTTAGCTTGACCATTAGGCTGAGATCTGGACCCTATAGCTGTGCCAGTGGGGAGTCTTGTTGGGGATCTGGAGAGAAAGGGAGAACCCAGACTCACTGTGATCTCTGTGTGCTCTTAAGAGAAATTGTACTTTACTGTGTGTGCATTTGTTATCCTTCCCAATGTGGACACCCCTCACTGGTGTTAGTGGTGAGGATTGAGGCTCCTTGATTGCTGGGCCAGTGCACAGGTGTCACATATTAATTGTTTGGCAGTGGTGGGATATCCACATCACATATTAATTGTTTGGAAGTGGTGGGATATCCACACCGCATATTAATTGGTTGGCAAATAGCTTGTAGTTGTGTGGATAGTGAATTCCTGTAGCTTGTGCACAATGATCACTGAATGTGTTTTTGTACTCTAAATCAGCCATGCAATGAATATTCAGAGTTCATGGAGAGCAGGCAAGCATGTCAGCAGAATAGTATGGCAAGCTGACAAGGAGCCAGTTGGCTGAGATGTGCCAGGCTAAGGGACTGGTGCATGGAAACCTGACTAAGGCAGACATGACTGCAGCTTGGGTCACAGCTGCATCAGAAAACAGCAATCAGGAGAGTAATCAGACTGGCCATGGAGATGTACAACACTCAGAGAATGGACAGCTCAACCTTACTGCAGAGGACTTCCATCTGGAGCTAAAGAGACTTGAGTAGGAGACCGTATGTTTGGAAACAGAAGCAGCAGAGACACTGAGACGTCTGCAGGCTGAGGAGAATGAGAAACTGCTATGCCTGGAAGCTGAGGAGAAGGAAAGGCAAAGGCAGTATGAAAAGGAGATGCTGATGCTTCGCCAGAGTCATGGAGGTAATGGGTAAGGGAGTAACTGGACCCCCGAAGCACAAAATGTCAGTAAATTTCTTCTGCAGTTTAAAGAGGGGGATAATTTTGATAGTTTCATTCATATCTTTGAGAGGGTATGTAAACAGTATGATGTTGACCAAAGGCTCTGGATACGGTTCCTGACCCCCTTAGTCCATGATAAAGCTATAACTATTTTGTCCAAAATGTATGATGTTGACTGTTTTAATTATACTGCTGTTAATAACTGTTTGTTAGACTTTTTTTAAGCTAACACTGTAAACTTATAGGAAAAAGTTTCGTGAGCATAGACGCAAGGCAGATTAAAGTGTGTGTGAATATGTTGCTGAACTGAGCACTTATTTTCATAGGTGAGTGAGTGGATGTCAGGTCACCACTTTTGAAGGGCTGGGAGACCTTTTGGTGAGGGAACAAGCACTTTGTCTGAGGACAGGAGGATCTGGTTAGCTGATAGACAATGTGCTACTTCAGAGGAGTTGGGGAAGAAGGGAAACCTATACCTAGCAAGCAGGGCATCTCTGCACAGGAAAATGGGTTCCTATTATGCAATCAAAGTTTTACAACTTAGAACACCATATGGTCAAACCCATATGTTCGAAGCTGTAAAACTTTGAATACTTAAAAAAAGAAAAAAACTTAACTGATTGTTTTTAGAAGGGGGCAAGACCCCCTGCACCCCCCACATACCACACTCTTTAAATATGCCAACTCCGAGATCACACTACAGTGTAGTAAAGGGGAATCTTCCCTTTCCACACTGTACTGCATTATACTGCGGTCTCATAGTTGGTATATTTAAAGAGCAGGGGGTGTGGGGGGTGCAGTCAGGTAAGTTTTTTTCTGTTTTCCTTTTTTTTAACGTTTTCAAAGTTTTACAACTTTGAACATATGGGTTCGATCATATGGTGCTCAAAGTTGTAAAACTTTGACAATGTAATAAGAACCCCAGGAAAATTACCTCCAGTACTGCTCAAGGGTCTAAGGGAACCCATGGTGGACAGCCCAGACTGCCCAAACAGAATCTGCCAGTAGCAGGGGAAGCCACTAGTCCAGGTACATGTCCAGGACCTAGGGTTAAATATTTATATGCAATCAATAGGGCCATGTGGCATACAGATGTCCACGGAGGCAAGGCAGGGAACAAAAGGTGAGAGAGACAGTAAGTGGGGAGGACAAAATGCCAATAGTAGGTTGTCTTGAGACAACAGGGGTACCAAACTACCATCCTGCAGATATCCTGATAGGGAAGGATTTTGATGAGGCAGTACCATGTGTTCATGCAGTTACATGCAGTCAGGCTTCGAAACAAGCATGTGGGTCTGGTAGCCTTGGGGAGACCGAGACAGTTCACATACTTGCAGCCAGAACTGGTGAGGTGGTTACTTCAGGGAGGGAGCTACTCTGTAGCAGTGAGACTGAAGGTGAAGCAAAGCTGTTTGTGGGTACTGATGTTTCCATGGACAGAGTGACTGCAAAGCTAGAGGTGAGTAGTAGCACCCAGGCTGACAGTGAGGCACCGCTGACAGGGGATGCCAGACGTCCTGTGGAAGGGGAGCTGGGAAAGGTTATGAAGAGAGAGTTGAGACAGGCTTAGCTCTCAGACCCTACATTGCAAGGCCTGAGGCAGGTAGCTAGTGAGGCACCTGATTCTCAAGGGAAGAGGGGATCTGTATACTGGGACAAAGGGCTACTCTATAGAGAGAGTGGACCTCTGAGGGAGGGCTAGAAGATGAAAGAATACAGCAGTCGGTAGTGCCTATAGCCTACAGTTTGGTGCTTCTAGCCATAACCCATGATATTCCCTTTGCAGGTCATATGGGCATAAAACATACAAAGTGACATATTATGCAGAACATTTATTGGCCTGGAATTTCCGGAGTTGTAACAGGGTACTGCAGGACCTGTAAGAAGTGCCAAAAGGTAGGCAAGGCAGGAGACAAAATGAGAGATCCTTTGATGCCTTTGCCTGTGATTGAGGAGCCATTTCAGAGGGTAGCTATGGATATTGTGGGGCCTCTGTGTACCCCAAGTTCAACAGGGAAAAGGTATATCCTAGTGGTAGTAGGTTATGCTACAAGATACCCTGAGGCAGTGTCTTTGTTCTCCATTGAGGCAGAAAAGGTGGCAAATGCTTTGGTAGAGATTTTCAGCAGGGTAGGTTTCCCAAAAGAAATACTGACTGACAGAGGTGCCAATTTCATGTTAGACCAGCTGGCTTGTCTGTGGAAGTACTGTGGGGTGAAGTACCTGAAGACCACCCCCTACCATCCCCAAACAAATGGTCTTGTTGAGAGGTTAAACTCAACAATCAAGTCCATGCTACATGCATTTGCAGATCAATTTAAGAGGGAGTGGGACAAATAATGTGCCCCTATCTGTTGTTTGCTTACAGAGAGGTTCCCCAGGAATCCACAGTATTTTCACCCTTTGAGTTGCTGTATGGGCATAGGATTAGGGGAACTCTAGATTTAATTTGTGATGAGTGGGAAGGAGAGTGTGAATCCCACAGGGAGTCTGTTGTGGCATATGACCTAAACCTCAGGACAAGGCTCAGGTAATGCATGGACTTGGCACAGGAGAACCTGGCAGAAGCTCAACAACAGAAAAAGGTATGGCATGACAGGAATCCCTGAGCTAGAGAGTATGCTGTAGGGCAGCAGGTAATGATTCTCATTCCTATCAGACACAACAAGCTGCAAGCAGCTTGGGAGAGACCCTACAAGGTGGTAAGAAAGAAACTGATAGGCAGGAGCAGAAATTGTACCGTGTTAACATGATGAAATCTTACCATAACAGGGAGGCCCTTGTGCTGAGTATTTGCAGTGGATTATGGGAGGAGCCTGAGGGAGATCTGGTGACTGATCTCCTCAGTGAGGCTTGGACTGACACCTCAGTGGAAGGGGTAGCAATGTCCCATCAGCTATCTCCTACCCAGGTTGGAGAAATCCAAGCAGTGTTACAGGAGTTTGGGAACATGTTCGCTGGGAAACCAGGGAACACCCACCTGGTGCAGCACCAGGTGGATACAGGACCCCAAAGGCCTATTAGGCAGGCCCCTTATAGGATGCCTGAGAGAGTCAAACAGACTCTGAGGGAGGAGATACAGGAGATTTTGGAACTAGGGGTAATTCAAGTGTCCAACAGTCCCTTGGCCTCCCCAGTGGTGCTGGTGCCAAATAAGGATGGCAGCACCAGGTTCTGTGTGGACTACGGGAAATTAAATAGTCACACAAAGTCAGATGCTTACCCCATGCCTAGGACAGATGAGGCCCTAGAGCAGCTGGGTGGGGCTAAGTATCTTACAGCCATTGATCTTACCAAGGGTTACTGGCAGGTACCCTTGACTCCCAGTGCTACAGACAGATCAGCCTTTGTGACTCCTTTTGGCTTGTATGAGCTCACAAAGATGCCCTTCAGGATGAAAAATGCCCTAGAAACATTCCAGAGGATGGCAGATCATATCCTAGCAGGGGCAGGAGGGTTTGTCCTTGCTTACCTAGATGATATTGCCATTGACAGCCATTCCTGGCAAGAGCACCTTCAACATTGTCAGGGAGGTGCTGGGCAGACTACAAAAGGCAGGGTTGACCATTAAGCCCAGAAAATGTCAGGTGGGTATGGCAGAGGTCTCCTACCTGGGACATAGAGTGGGGAGTGGTATGATCAGGCCAGAACCTGCCAAAGTAGAAGCTAGTCAGGCATGGTCTGCACCTGTTACCAAAAAGCAGGTGAGGGCATTCTTAGGGACAGCAGAGTACTACCGAAAGTTTGTCCCCAGTTATAGTACCATAGCTGCTCCCCTCACAGATCTGACAAGGAAAAGCAGGCCAGATAAGGTAGTGTCTACCACAGCATGTGAGCAGGCATTCCAGAATCTTAAAGAAGCTTTGGGAGGACCCCCTGTGTTAGCCAGTCCAGATTATAGCAAATAATTTGTTGTGCAGGTGGATGCTTCAAACCATGGGGTGGGGTCTGTATGTAGCCAGATTTCTTCAGAGGGAGAGGAGCACCCAGTGGTTTATCTCAGTTGTAGGCTCCAACCCAGGGAGGAATGCTAGCAGCCGTAGAAAAGGAATGTCTAGTCATAGTGTGGGCACTGCAGAAACTTTAGTCTTATCTGTATGGAAGAAAATTCACTGTAGTGACAGATCACAATCCCCTAAGATGGTTAAACAGAGCCAGCCACCAAAATGCCAAGTTCCTAAGATGGAGCCTAGGGTTGCAAGCATATGATATGTTAGTGCAGCACCACAGTGGGAGTAGCAATGCCAACACATATGGGCTCTCAAGACAGGGAATGGGGTAAGGTATACTCATATAGACCTAACCCTCTCAACCAATGCTTCTCAAGGGTCTCTTGAAAAACTAGTTTGAGTTCCCCGGGGGGGGGGGTATGAGAAGATATGTGAAGGCTGACAGCCTAGTTAGAATTTTGTAGATAATTCTGTCATTTGTAAATATTAATATAAGCCACAGGCTTATTCTCTTAAGTAAGAAAATTGTATTGGATGTTGAACTTCAAAAATGTAGCCACATTGCACTCTGCTGGAGGAAAGCTGATAAGTCAAGCATTGTATAATTGTTTGATCTCAAAACTCGGAGCTGAGATGTCTGGATGAAGGAATTCTTCCTATTGTTTTGAGACCAGAATTAATTTCTAGAATTTACATGTATAATGTTGTTTATTACTGTGTTTCCTGACCAGGTGCAAGCTTACTAAGAAATGAAAATGTAGAGTTTCTGTCATGAGAAGATATGTGAAGGCTGACAGCCTAGTTAGAATTTTGTAGATAATTCTGTCATTTGTAAATATTAATATAAGCCACAGGCTTATTCTCTTAAGTAAGAAAATTGTATTGGATGTTGAACTTCAAAAATGTAACCACATTGCACTCTGCTGGAGGAAAGCTGATAAGTCAAGCATTGTATAATTGTTTGATCTCAAAACTCAGAGCTGAGATGTCTGGATGAAGGAATTCTTCCTATTGTTTTGAGACCAGAATTAATTTCTAGAATTTACATGTATAATGTTGTTTATTACTGTGTTTCCTGACCAGGTGGAAGCTTACTAAGAAATGAAAATGTAGAGTTTCTGTTAGCCTGGGTACCAGAGAATTGTTAAGAATGATGTAATCTAAAATGAGTCAGCAGGATGTATTATCAGTTTAAGGGACCTTCTCAGAGACAAAGAGAGAGATTTCTGCATTTGTCTTGAGGACGTCCAACTCACCAGCACTCTCCTTGTGCTCTGTATGTAAGTAGGATCTTAGACTTTAGTATCGCTCTTAGAAATAGCTAAGAAATAGGAATATTAGATTAGTTGTTTTCTGTATTGATGTCAGAACTATTCTACAATATTATTTAGAGCATTTTCCTGTATCTGAACTCTTAACTAGCACTGTGTAGTAAGAAGTATTTTTATTATTTATTATTAAATATTTTAAACCTTTCAACTGTGGCTGTTTTGTGTAGAGATAATTTAAGCTCTAGAGTACATTGCATGTATATAGTGACACTGGCCAAGCCACTCCAATAAGCCTTAAACAGTTCTGGCCACACTTACTACTTACTAATTGGATAATAATATTGGCAAGTGGTACTACCATATATTCTGGGCAGAAGGGGCATAGCTGGAGAACCTGTGCCAGCCTTTCCCAGGAGTGTCTGTGTGTTTGTATATAACTCATATCTCAAAGTGTGCATGTGTCAGCTACTTGGGCAGGGACATGAAGCACTGGTCAGACAGAGAGGGTGCTGGAGGTTTTAGCTTGACCACTAGGCTGTGATCTGGACCCTATAGCTGTGCCAGTGGGGAGTCTTATTAGGGATCTGGAGAGAAAGGGAGAAACCAGCCCCAGATTGATTCTGATCTCTGTGTGCTCTTAAGGGAAATTGTACTTCACTGTGTGTGTACTTGTTATCCTTTCCAATGTGGACGCCCCTCACTGGAGTTAGTGGTGAAGATTGAGGCTCCTTGATTGCTAGGACAGTGCACGAGCATCACAACCACACTTGGCAGATAATTAATTAATTTCCCAAAAAGTAGGATTTTTTTTGCCGTGTATCTGCCAGTTAAGTTAGAAACAGGAAACATTTTGCCTTTTGACACAACTCAAAAGGATACTAATAAGTATCCTTCTGAGTTGTAAATTGTAAGTTGTAAGTAACTAATAAAGGATAAGTAATTGCTATGTTAAATTGTTAATCACTATGTAATCCAATGTAACTACTGTCTGTTTATTTTACTGTGGAGCTTTTCTCCCCAGGCCTCCGCTGAAAATGGACCTACGCCCAGTCGGACACTCCCAGTCAACAAATTTAAATAAATTTAAATAAATAAAATAAAATAATAAATGAATAAATACTCTTATTTAGTTATGTTATTACCTGTTTTACGCAGTACTTCAGATACTTGTGTAATCTTTTTATTTCAATAATAAATGAGAACCATTTACTCCAAAACAAAATGAAATGCATCTAGTCAGATCAGTTCTTGAAATATTTTTGGTATTTGATTTGTAACACTGCATATGGCAAATAATTGATTGTTTAATATTTTTGCATATGTTCTCATTTATTTTGTAGGGTGCACCAGACTACCTGGGGCAGTGCTTTGTTTTCCCCGTTGTGTTTCTGCATCAAGATAAATATCGGCCGCCAAGGCTGCAGATGTATGACATTCTGAGAAACTCAAAACATGCTGGAGAGCTGCTAGCAGCAGCAGAATTAATTGAGCTGGATTATTCAAGTTTTGGAGAGGTAAATATTCAAATTTTACAGAGGTCAATATTCTTATTAGTCTTATTCTTGCAGATGAAAGATGCATCATAATCACAAAATATATAGTTGAAGTACAGTACGCCTAGCAAATCTGTTTCCTTCTTCTCTTCAGTTAATTAAACATCCATGATCCTATTTTAACTGCCTTGCTGAAGAAATTAACTGTCTTTTGGTGATTTAGGTGTTAGAACATAAAATTCCATTGCCTCTCATATATTCTGTAAAAAAAGGAATTTTCAGCTCTGTAATCACATGATTATGTACCCTTTATTAAAAATGCAAATGTCTCTAAATATCCCCCATATATTTAAGGACTGTGCATATCATTTCCATGCAATTTCACACATCATAAGGAGTTAATTTTCAAATAAATAATGCTTTTAGCTGAGATTCTGCAGAGATCTATAGTATAAATTGGTAAATTATGAACGTAGGCTGTTCTCTTTAAAAGCAGCAATACTGATATATTATTATTATAAAAAGTTGCTCAGCTGAGTACTTAGTGCTTACATGGCTATTCTCCAAGCAAGTGAAGCAATAATTTCATTATACAGATTCAAATGAATCTGTGTGCTGCATAATCTTGAACTGAATGTGTCAGTGGAATAAACCATGCCAATAATTTGATCTGATGTGTTAGTTAATTCACAACTTTGACAGAACGCATTCTGTATGTTGTTTAGCAGCAGGCGCTCTTTCAGACTGAACTGGATAACTACTAACCATATCTGTAGTTAAGTTTAATATTTCATATCATTTGGTACAAGGAGCAGCAGTAATTCGGAATTTGATATTTGAATGATTACTCATGAAATTATGAACTGTAAGAAATTTTAGCTTCTCTGAAAGTGGTTACACTTATTTATGTTATATATCATAAAATCATCCAAACAAGACTGAGAAAAATCAACTTATAATAATGAATCCTTTTTATGGTTGATTTCCATATAGATGGTTAAAGGGATACATATGTGCATATATATATATATATATATCAAGATATAAATGCATCAGGGAAAGAAGTACAGATTAAGATTTCACAGGATTATCCCACTTAGCTATCTAGCTTTTGGAGGGACACCCCTATTTTTTGCTCCCAGTATGAATTCATCTCATAAAATCAGCAATTATTTTGAGAAGCTCAAAGTTATTACTGTCTGCATTTAAAATGTTTTTCTAATTAGGAGACTTTTCCCTAAACAATTTTCCTTTGCTCCTATATCTGAATGTAAACCTTGAAGGCAATGCAGGGGATGTCTATAAAATACACCACACAAAAAGTACTCTGTAATTCATAAATAATCTAATTGTTCCAGCAATATTTGAATACAATGCAGTAATCAAGTTATGCATCCATCAATCTTGCTGTCTGTCCATTCGTTCGTCCATCCATCCATCCATCCATCCATCCATCCATCCATCCATCCATCCATCCATCCATCCAGTAAAGTAGCTCTGTTAACAGAAACCATTTACACTGCAGGCCTGAGGAGAAAAGCTGCAGACATGCCAAATTAGTAACAAGAGATCCATAATATAAATATAATTTCTACAGACAGAAATAATGATATACATACAAATACAATTATTCCTGGTTCAAACATGTTTGACTGTTTTTCAGGATGACTACGTTCAGACTGACATTTATCAGGAACCATTTGAATATGTATTCATCTAACTGTAGTACCACATTCAGTTTGCATCATGTATGGTATTGGTACAGTAGTTTTCTGCCCTGCAGCACTTGAAGTGTCCTGGTTAGCTCCCCCTCTAACTTTAAGCAGACAAGTTAACCTGGTTTAAGGATAAGCAGTGGATGTGCAAAATAATGTCAGTCATGGAACTTTTTGTACGTAGCTTTGTCTGTTCAGTATTTCATTTAAGCAATAACCCACGCCTGGTTGTGGGTAATGCTGGATTTACCCAGGGTTGGTGTGGTTGGGTCACGAGGGGTAAGCCTGAGTGGCCAAACAAAGACAACCGTGGGTAAATCCAGCATTACTCACACCCAGAAGTGGGTTATTGCTATTATACAATGCCATTAGTAAAAAAAAATACTTACATTTCTTAAATAATGGCATTGTATAATGCCTTCGTGCTGCCCTTCCACAGCTGTCTGGTATTCTGAGGCAGTTCTGATGTACTGCGCATGCGTATGCTTACGCAGTACTTCAGAGCTGTGTGTAGAAGCAACGGAGAAATCAAGATCTGCGCTGCTTTTTAAAAGGTGTCTCACTATGTTAAAGGAGTTTAACACAGCGAGATAGCTTTAAAAAAAAGCAACGGAGATCTTCCTTTCTCTGTTGCTTTTTTTAAAGCTGTCTCGCTATGTTAAACCAGTTTAACATAACGAGACAGCTTTAAAAAAAAGCAACGGAGAAAGGAAAATCTCCGTTGCTTTTTTTTTGAGCTATCTCACTATGTTAAACCCATTTAATATAGCGAGATTACAGCAACGGAGCTCTTCCATTCTTCGTTGCTGTAACAAAAAAAAAAAGACTTATACTAATGGAAAAAGTCCGGGCGACCGGATATTTTTCCATTAGTATAAGTCTGATTTACAATGGGCACGCTGACCAATCAGCGTGCATGTTTTGGAATATTAATGGGGGGGGTCATTGTATAATTGACAATATTGTATGGAATAATTTTCGACTCATGTTTGAACTCTAACATTGGCATGTCAGTTTGTTCCTATTTTCTGAGTATTAACTTTGAAGGACTTATTCCTGTAGCTGTGTGTGGAGTAGTTCAATAATCCATGAGAACTCTGTGAGGATCTGCTTTTATAAAAATCTGTTTACTTGTTTGTACTGCTCTATCAGCTTCACAGTTCCATTGTGGATTATGAGAACTTGACGTGTTGTGGGTGAAATCAGTTAGTAAACTGCTGGAACTCGCTTGACAAACCGTGTACCATTGTCCGTACAATTCTCTGTTCAACAGGAAAGGCATACCTTGAGAACATTGCCTTGCTATGATTTGTTAGTTACTTGTAGTTAGCACATTGTTTATTTCTATGTCACAAGTATATAGTCATTGTTAAGAGCAATGAGGTAATTTTTGCCATCACCTGGCTCAAGCCACAAATCTCAAATAATGAAATACTCCCACCAGGTTATAATATCTTCCGATCTGATAGACCTGTAAAAAAAGGGGGTGGTGTGGCCATCCTCTACTCAAACAACCTTAACCTCTCACCTTACCCTTCCCCAATTCCTGACTTCCATCCATCTGAAATCATCATCCTTAACTGCCATCTGATGCCCCATAAAAAACTTGCAATTGCCTCTATCTACCTTCCTCCTGGTAACAATCTGCCCATTCTTGAAAACATCCTATCCTGGTTCTCCCACAACATACCATATGAGATACTTATCCTTGGTGATGTCAACATTGATTGGTCCAAACTCACAACTGACTCCCCCCAACTCAGTATCCACCTACACGGCTTCCACCAACTTATAACATCTCCCACTCACTTCCATAAAAATTCCACCTCCAGCTCCATCATAGACTGGATCCTTACCAATTCCCCCCACCAATACCACAATCCCCCCACCTGACCTGACTCCCTCAGTGATCATCTCCCTACCACCATCTTAAGACACTACTCCCATATTCCTAAACCCCACCTTATCAAAGACTGTCAAAAACTCTCGACTTTCAATTCATCTCAATTTAACTCCATTCTCCACACCATAGATTGGTCCATCCTAAAACACCTTCCCCTAAACGATGCTGTAAGCACTTTCAATAGCATCATCATGAGTACTCACTCCTTAGCTCCCTGTAGGAAGATCAGAGTAAAATCAAATCATGCTCCCTGGCTCTCCAAGGAGACTAGGTCCCTTATGAAACAAAGAGGTAGTGCTTGGAAAACCTGGACTAAAACTAAACAACCGCCTCTTCTTCAAAAATACAGGCAATTGAGGAACCTTGCAAAACAACATACAATTAATGACAAAAAGTTATACTATAACTCTGCTCAGCTTAACAAATCCAATCCTCAAAAATTTTGGTCAACTCTCAACAACATCCTCTGTCCTGGAAAGCCCTCTAATCCCTCCCCATCCCCTAACTCTTCCTCTCGGGAAACAGCTACCCTCCTGAATAAACACTTTATCTCTTCCATCCAAAATCTGGTAACCTCTAAGCCAAACTCTACTTCGACACCCACCCCTCCAAGTCCCACTAACACAACTTTGTTTTCTATTGAGCCAGTTCCCATTACTTGCATCAAATCTATACTACTCAAGCTAAAACCTTGCTCTCCTTCCACTGACAATCTATCTTCTACATTCCTCAAACTTGCTGCTGACCCAGTTGCCTATCCTATATCTATACTAATTAATCGATCTATTCTGGAATCAACTATCCCCACTCTTTGGAAATCTTTCTTTACTATCCCTCTTTATAAAGGTGGAAACTCCACTGACCCCTCAAACATCCGACCCATTGCCATTCTGTCCCCCCTCTTCAAGATATTAGAAAAATGTATTCACTCACAGCTTCTCAATCACCTCCTCATGCACCACTTACTTACCCCTACCCAACATGGATTTTATCCTCACCACAGCACCACCACTGCCCTCCTCTCCTTCACTCATATCATTGCAGAGGCCCTAGACAACAATAAACTAATTTCCTGCCTCTTCCTAGATCTCTCCAAAGCCTTCGATACTGTCTCTCAACCTCTACTACTATCCAAACTTATAAATCTCCACCTATTCCCCATCCGCACATGCCTGGTTTAATAGTTAACTATCTGGCAGGGAACAATCTGTCAAATGGCTTTCATACTCCTAACCTTTCCTTCCCATCTCCACTGGTGTTCCCCAAGGCTCCATCTTGGGACACCTTTTGTTTAACATCTTCACCAATGATCTTTACACCTCATGCAAAAAATCCTCCCTTATTCAGTATGCTGATGACTCTACACTTATATCCATCTCAAATAACATTCCTGAACTACACTCCCTGACCCAACAAGCCCTACTATCCACTGAACAATGGCTCTCTCACAACCTACTGATCCTAAATCCCAAAAAGACCAAACTCCTACTTTTCCTTCCCTGTTCTCTTTCTCATCACAAAACCTCCTTTTTTATTAAATCTTCTAACAATACAACTATCCAACCTGGCAACCACACAAAACTCCTAGGGGTCATTATCGATAACAAACTAAAGTTCAACCTACACATACTCCAATGTATAAAAAAAAACAAACCAGAAACTAGGTCTGCTATATCGGAACAAAAAATTCCTAACCTCTGAATCTAGACTTACCCTGGACAAGGCACTCCTCCTCCCCTCCCTCTTATATGCCACCCCAGTTCTTACCAATATCCAGGCCTTCACTCTAAACAAACTCCAACAGACGTAGCATAAAATAGCCAGATTCATTACTAACTCCCCATACAACTCACACCACTGCATTTCTTTAAACTCTCTTCAATGGCTTGAACTTCCCCAATGTCTGCTATCTCATCAGTTTCATATGCTACACTCTATTCTTTATAAAACCTCCTTCTGTCCATATCTATCTTACTTAGTCTCCAGCTACAGTCCATCCCGGACCCTCCGTACTTCTAACCAACAATCACTTGATGTCTGCCACCTAAAAAAGCTCAGTAGGCAAACTAGTCTACAAATACTCCCTTGCCCATGCTTGGAACAAACTTCCCCTTGACTTATGTTCAATCTCCCACACCTCACACTTTAAAAATGAACTAAAATCTTATTTTCTCAATTCCAGGACCTGCCCTTGCTATGACCCCACCTAGTCTTCCTTCCCTTTATGTACCCTCAAAAGGACCATACTTAGTACCTCATTACACCTATCTCTCGAATGTGTCTACTATGCATTTGCATAATTTTATACAAACAAAAAAAAAATATTGTTGACCTATTGAACTGTATCAATGTAAAATTATGTTACTAAGCTTCTTTTTAATGCAACTTTAACTTTATGCATGTAACCCAACATATGTGAATCTTTTTTGCTATAACTGCTATTATATCAATATTGTTTAAAATTGTACTTGCTTAAAAATGTACTACTGGAGCTTTTCTCCTCGGGTCTCCACTGAAAATGGGCCACAAGCCCAGTTGGACAAACCTGGTTAACAAATGTCAATAAATAAATAAAATAAAACTCATAGTAGTCATCTATTTTTTTGACAAGGACCTTGTAGTAAGGGTGTTAACATTAATTTCTCTTAGCTCTGTGATGGTTTATGTCCAATGCAGACTTTTAAACACTAGATTTGCAAAGTCATGGTTAATGTTTGGCAACTAAGCTGACATTTTTGCTCTGTCTTGATCTTGACACTTAGTGAGACCTTGTCGACCTTTGTGCTTTTGATGCAGCACTACATTTCTGTCTTGGTACAGATGTCATGCTTAGATAAATGCATTTAAGATTGTATAGTATTTATGCATCATCTGCTTGTTCTGTGTCCAATAATTTGACTGTCTGTTCCACAAACATTCGTTAACAGCTTGAAATTTCTGGTCATTTTGAATAACTTGATTAAACTTGCCAAATCTTCTAGTAGTCACTGGTCTAGATATTGTTATGCTCTGCACATAGTCAGCAATGTCTTCTTTGGCTTCAGATAATAGTTGCTCAAACAGAAGACTTCTGGATCGTGCATCTGCAGCAATTAAATATGGTTTGCTCTGGCATTAAACCTCCTTAGTCTCATTTGACACCTGGTGGCACTTTGTCTAGGTCATAGAAATTGATTAGTAGAGCCAATGATTTGTGGTCAGTCTGAAGACAGAGATTCTATAGTCCTAATTTGATAGATACATAGTCTGTGTACTAATGGCATCTAGAGAATTGCTCAAATAACTACATGCTTGCAAGGCCCTCTTCTTCAGTCTGCTAATATTTCTGTTCAGCACTGGTTAGCATTCTGGAGCAGCATGCAATAGGACATATTACTTGTTCACCTACTTGGGGTAATGCTACTCCCAGGCCATAGATATTAGAAGGATCACTCGCTAGTCTCTGTCTAGTGGCATTATAGTATGCTAGCATTGCAGCTGTTGTCAGTATTTTGTTTACTGTGCTGAATGCTTGAGTATGTCCCCATGGATACATCTTTTTTAACAATTAAGTTAAAGGATGTAGCATAGCTGAGAAGCCTGGTATGAACTTGTCAAATAGCTTGATTTATCCAAGTCACACAGGATGGACTTTGTGACTTAGCTATTGCTCTGACCTTGCTTGCATCTGATCTGATTACACTAGCATTTGCTCTATGACCAAAATACTAAAACCCAATCTTAAAGCAGCATTTGTCTTGGTTTAACTCTAAACCAGAATTGTTGATAGTCTGAAGCATTGTCTCTAACCTTGAATCATGTGTCTTTTTATCCAGACTAAACAACATGATGTTGTCAATGGAAGGGGGTGTGTCCACATTCTTAAGAAGTCAATTCGCCTCTAGACTCAAAGTAGGACAATGAGCATGACCCACCATATCCTTTTCATGGTAAATAGAACTCTGTACCCCATCATAGTCAACTACTGTACCCCCTCCATATTTCCTATACCCCCTGAAACATATCTAAACAAATTGACATCCCTCCCTATCAAACTTAATACTATTCTCTCAGGAGATTGCAAATATCCTTCCATTAATTTGGAAGCCTACACCACCACAAATAAGTATGTGCAAAGATTCCAGGACATCATTAATGCCAGCTCATTAGACTAAACAGTTCAAGTTTCATCTAGGGTTTCAAAAATATAGCTCTCTATGCTCAACGGGTCTACTTGAAAAGAATGAAAACCTACATACCCGCTGACAACATTACTCAAATGAAAATAGCAAATCGTCAGTTAACCAACTCCACACAACACCAAGAATTTACTAAGGGAAAGTAAGCAGTCAGCCAACAATAACAAGAAACCACATGGAAGCACTTCAAACCCACATCCCCCAATGTGGGGGCTGTGCCCTCATAACCCCCCAACTAATTATACCAACTTTGAGATTGCACTATAGTGGGGAAAAGGGCAAACTTCCAAATGTTGGCCGACTGCCTCCTTTCCCTGGGTAAATTGTCGGTTGTGTGAGGAGTCGTTTAATTGCAGATTCAGTGTTGTCACCTCAGTCTTTTCATTTTCACATAAGTTGTTTTTCGTTCTTTTCAGGTAGACCCATGCTCAACACCTATAGTTACCACAGCACTATTCAAATCTGGCAACCATCCAGTAGCACTCACTATGAAGGTAAATCCTGATTTACCACAAAACCCTCTCATCTTTAGAAACTACTCTGAGGCAAACCAATACCAGCTATCTGATCACCTGCTAATATTAAAGCACCCTCCTCACTTTAATGACTGTCTTGCAGTCTGATACATTTCCTGATATTTTACTATACCCTATATTAACATAATTCTACAACCAGATGAAAAAACATACCTCAACATCTAGAGTAGAACTCAGAAAGACTGACAAAGAACTCTAAATTAAGATAAAATCCTCCAAAATCAAGTATGGGTTGAGAATTGCCACCTGTACTAAGGACAATCACAAAGGCTTCTTCAGCTATGTTAAAAACTAACAAATAATGTCCAGCAATGCTCAGAAGTAATACATAACAACAACACTCACTCACCCCCTGAGGATACAGCCAACATGATTAGTGGACAAAAACAGCTCATACTTTACTCTCCTGTCTCTCACTAACTTTCCCTGCACATTAGCGTACTCACACCACTCTCTCTGATCACTTCTAAGCATGCCCTGAATGCTCCATCCAATGCCAAAAACAGTAGCTTCATGGGTCCTGATAATGTGCCAGGCTGCCTTCTTGTCAGAATCCAGACACTGCTTGATAGACTCATTAACAAGTCTATTCAACCTC
The DNA here is from genome assembly GCF_019279795.1 of Protopterus annectens. Classification (NCBI taxonomy): domain Eukaryota; kingdom Metazoa; phylum Chordata; order Ceratodontiformes; family Protopteridae; genus Protopterus; species Protopterus annectens. The sequence goes on along the minus strand of NC_056732.1, from coordinate 81,365,241 downwards.
TGTGGTAGTCATTCCTTTCCACAAGGGGAGGATCCACTACTGATCCAGGAAATTAGAGACCTGTAAGCCTCACCAGCCTTATCAGCTTTGTAATAGAATGCATCATTACAGAATTAATTAACAAGGACATAGCAGTCTATAAGTCCCAGACCCAACCCAGTTCAGGTTTATTAATGGTATGCCCAGGGCCATCCTTAGCTGAAATGGTGCCCTAGGTGAAGTAGTGCTCTGGCGCCCCTTAAGCCCCACCCACACCACACTCATGAAACACCCCTATTTGAGCCACACCCACAGAGTAATTCCCCAAGAAAGCCACTCCAGTCATTTCCTTAAATTATTTAAATGCATATGGAAAAAAAGATACCTTGTAATGTAGTTAAACTGCAACTACCTTTGCATACGCATTTTCTACTTTAAATACCAGATCCAGATCATTGTCAAATAGGGCCCTAGCAGGGTAGCAGACTACCCTCCCAGAGCAGCAACCTCCTCCCACCAGCAGCCCCTTCAGCAGCAACCCCCTCCTCAGCCACTCCAATGTTCCATTATTTGGTTATTTCTCACCAGTTACCATACATACTGTTCTCTTATTCGCTTCTGCAGTGATTACAGATATTGAAATAAAATAGCACAAACACAGACAGCCATTTGCTAAATAAACAATACAGTCTCACAATGAAGAGAGACTTGGCATGAGCAGTAAACTTCTCTGCCCTTGAAACTCTCATTCATTGAAATGGCAAAACTCACATTCATTGAAATGGCATGAAAATCCACATTCATAGTAATGCATCTGGCTAGTGGAGAATTGAGTTTACCTTTGGGCTGTTTTCAAAACAGACTCCTTGCACACATTTTTAGGGCCATGCATACACATACTTATTCTTGGATTCACTTTCCTGATTGTACTCAATTATATTCCTTGTATAATATAGTACCGCTTGTTAGAGTATGTTTTAAATACAGTACCACTTGTTAAGAGTATGTTTTAAATTTGTAGTTTTAAACATTCGTTTAATAAGCAATGAAACAAAATGTGTGAATCAATAACTACCCATTTCAAAAAATGTCAAAAATAAAAGGCCACTCAAGACTTCTGTCATTACAATCCACCAATATTACTGCACACACACACACACAAAACCATCCCTTAGATAAAGCTGACAACAGTCCAAAAATTCTTCTCTATCTACATGGAAATCTGCACAAAGAATCTGCACTGAGAAGGGAACAGAGATCAGAAACTAACCACAGACCTTGGAGATATGTAGCAGAAACCTTAACAACCATGCCATGATGTTATGTTACTACAGTGAGAACCAAAGTCTAATCTACAATAACTTGAAGCGGAATGCAAGTAATACAAAACCATAACAGTGAGACAGACAAAACACACACAATTCTGCACAATAATAAAAGAATCAGAAATAAACACAAAGGGGGATTTAAAAAAAGTCAACATTACTCCAGAAGAATGTTAAACACACCAGATCTCTCCTTGGTAATTAATGATACTCCACACCTACTAGTGACATACCTGCTACATTAAAACCACACCTTCAAAACATGCAAAGCTATATGCCAGTAGAAATGCACTTGAACTATGTACCTCCAACAGGAAAAAAGTAAAAAAGATTCTTTATAAAAAATAAATTCTAAACATCCACCAAACACAACTATTAAAGCCATGTATAGTGAAAAGGTTACAGTTTCATTGACATAAAGTACAAAGACCACATGTAAACATTTTAATTGTTTACCTTTAGTCCTACTAGGCTAGTGGCCTCTTTTCAGGGGACACCAGGAGTGGCATTACTACTAGTGGAAATTTGGCAGAGCAAAACTTCTTCACTTGCTATTTTCAATTGGTGCTGTGTCTTCTAGCACCAATGATGAGTCTGCTACCTGCTGCTCCAATGACACATATAAAAAGATGTCTAGTGCAATTCCTCCTCAAGAATCCAAAGCTACCCTTGCAATGGTCAAAATGGAAGAAAAGACTTCATCGGATACATGCCCTACAAATCAACTCCACATTCTCAACATTTAGCTCAGTTTTGCCAAGCAGGTAATTCCACTTACCAAAAGTCATTTTATACAAACAAAACATGGGGAGGGGATCCCAAATAGCAATATTATACAGAAAACAAAAAAAGCAAACTGATGAATTTACAATAAAAACACAAAACAAAATACTGCTCATACATCCAAAATTCTTGAAAAGAATGCAGGCAATAATAATCCTCTGTGTATGACAGTGGTGGGAAAAGCAGAGCTCAGTAGACCATGTTCATTGCTGAAATTATAGTCAAGACATTGGTTCAACTCAAGTTCCAGCTGCCATACACAACAACAAACATCTCACTCCATTTTGCTACAAATTGTAAAACACAAGACTGGATATCAGAATGAACCAGTTAGCATCACTAGCACACTAAGTTCACACACACATCCTGAAATGTATTTACTGTTACCATAAAAACAGTAAACACATTTTTGAGGGGGTAGCGAAAACCCCCACAGACAAAAGGAGAATATGTAAATCCACACTGGCAGTGACAAGAAATTTGGACTGACCCTTGAACACTGCACCTCTAACACAAGGTTTTAGCCACTAAGACAACAGCCCATTGTCCGGTGACACAGTCTTAAATATAATTAAGGAAGACAACAGCAGCAGCATTCTCAGTACCCAAGAGAAAAATATTATTTAAAAATCAAACACAAATTATATACTTAAAACACTATAAAACTTAAGAAAGGGAGTAAAGGCCAGCAAAACTAAATGCACATGGTAGGACTGTCACCTTTTGATCAGAAATTGGACAGGTAATAAAATACAAGATTCATCCAGAATAATATACTTAACCAAATTACAAAAATCTTTATTCCACTGTACATTGTAAACTTTTACTTTTTCATAGCATATCCTGAACAAAACTTATCAAATGACTCTCGAGTAAAATACCAGAGCACTAGGATTTTCCCATTTGTCAGGCATGAGCCCAAACCAGAATGTTTTTTTAGGAAAGAGGAGTAAATGTCTTATAAAGATTCACACAGACTGTAAAAAAAAACAAAAAAATTACATATAGACGGGACTCTCAGCAGGGTATACTAATCTCTGATTTTGTGTAACCTTAGAGAGACTAGTTTGCTAACAGTTGTGTGTGGTGGGATATGGTGCAGAAAGGCTTGTTAGCCTGCATAAATATGTCCTTAGATGTTTGTATTAGTTAATATATTAGCGCCATTGCAGTGTTATGTGTCATTGTTAATGATTTGTCTATATTTGATTGGGGATATTGTGCTGCAGGTATTTTAGTTTTTAGGATTTTCATAGTCATTGGATGGCCACGGTGGTGCAGCAGTTAGTGTTGTCACCTCACAGCAAGAGGCTCTCCGGTTCGATCTTTGGCTGGGGTGTCTTCTGTGTGGAGTCTGCATGTCCTCCCTGTGGTCACATGGGTTTCCTCAGGGTGCTCCGGTTTCCTCCCACATCCCCAAAGACATGGTGCAAGTGGATTGGACATGCTAAAATTGGCCCTAGGTGTGAGTGTGTGTGTGCCTTCCGTGGAAAGTTGGGCATCGGGCTGGCAACTCAACACCGTAAAACTCCACTGCCAATCATGAGCGGACAAGGTGATCCGCTGTGGTGGCCCCTAACTGAGAAAAGGGGAGACAGAGACCGAGACAAGAGAGAGAGAGGATTTTGTTATTCATTGAAGTATACTGGATTATTCTGTAGTGCCTACCTACTTTCTGCATAATTACCATTCCCTGGATCACCTACTTTACCTCTTCTAAGAAGCAATAAACAAGCAGACTGCACCTCACTCCTTTCACCAAGATGGGTGAATTGGGTTTGTCCACTTACACACATCTCTCTAGTTGGCACCTCTGATACCTAGTCATACTAGCTGAATTTAACTTAAGACTAAAACTTTTACATGCTCCATGCCAGCTAGACAGCAGGTTGTTTGGCTAATTTATATCCAAAATATAACAAGAAAGGCACAAATACAGCTAAAGCTGTGGTAGTTTATTCACAGTATATACAGTAAGCACTTTCATGTCCAAATGACGCTTCTTCAGACTTCATAAGCATTCCATCTCAACTTCCATTTAAATGGAAGTGAAAGCACTTACTCTGTATACTCTGAATAAACTACCACAACTTTAGCTGTGTTTGTGCCTTTCTTGTCATATTTTGGATATTATTGTTGCTTTCTTGTAAGCTACTTCATTCTCTGGAACTTTTTTTGTTTCTTTGCTAATTTATTCTTCCTAACTGTGATGGCTCAAAACAAGTTACAACAAGTAAAAACAACACACAGACACACTCATATACACACTTACACTCCCACAAAGTAACACACACACACACACACACACACACACACACACACACACACACACACACACACACACAGTAACAGAACGACTAATTTAAATTACATACAAACACATACCCGCACACACTTTCTCTCGCATACAGAAACGAATGGCTTAACTTACACATAGACTCACACTTCCACTTACCTAGTTTTGAATCTGAACGGCCACACGTGCACGCATGATGACCTTAACCCCTCTCATCACTGACGCGTGAGTGTGACAGGCGGCAGAATATATATATATATTTTTTTTTTTTTTTTTTTTTTTTTTTAAACTTGTTGAAGCCAGCCTGATGCTATAAAAGTGGGAGGGTGCTTCCCCCTTCCCTTCACCCTATGGTTTTGTTATTTTGCGATCTTCTCGGCACCCTTCACTCAGAGACAGGTAGCATGGTGTGGAAGAGCAGTAGTATAAAAATGCTGCACAGTTCTAGTTTTATTTATTTTTGTTTATACTTTGCTGTCAGGCTATGCCCAGCTAGGTTACACCCATTTTCAGATGTTAGAAAATAAAAGAATGAAAACTCCCAAATGTAAAACAATAGCAAATCACTGTCAGAAAGGGACAGGCTGACAAGTACAGGCATATAAGATAATAATTCTGACACCTTACTATGGCTAATAAGCTAAACATAGCAGTATATAAAATGAGGGCAAATCATATTTTTAAAATATGAGAGCTCCTTTGTCAGTGCAAAAAAGTCCTTTGATTTTTGTTAAGTGCTTATCTTTTCACAGCACTTTAATTATCTTTGAATGTTAGGATTCAAAGAGTGATTCATTTACTGCTTTTGTTCAGATTCAGAATTGCAGTTCAAAGCTTGTCATGTCTAATTCAAATACCTCTCAACCCTCAGACAATGAAATACATAAAAAGCCTTTGAAAAGTAGGTACATTCAACCAAAAATTTGCACATCTAATTAGTATAAATACTGAATACCAAATAGCACAGAACTCTTCTAGCTTCCAGTAGGAATGTGGGATACTACTTACAAACACATTTAAAAAACAGGGTGACAACAATAATGAAAAATGAAAGCACATTATCAACGAGATCAAAATCTTTAGACATTAATGAACTGTATTTCAAAATTCTACCATACAATGCCATTTATTTTTTGATTCTGAAAAAAGGCAATATAAGATGTATGTCATCTTTCTTTAAATTATTGGTGCCACTAGTATGTTGTTCATGTAGTGTGGTTCTGTGTGAACTAGACAGGTTCAAAAATCACATGTGATGAGAGGAGGATTCAGAAAATTGTGAGAAAGGGTAAATTAAACCTGAAACTAGGGACATGCCTCCAAACTACACACACACACACACACACACACACACACACACACACACACACACACACACACACACACACACACACTCTCTCTCTCATGCGCACCCACCCACACACCCACACACACACACACACACACACACACACACACACACACACACACACTAGACTGCATTCACTACCTACAATTTTTACCTGCTCCTATAGCTGGAATAGCAAATTACCTTAGTTTCTAAAGGTTATAAAAGTCTGAAATACAGTTACACTTCCTAGTGTACATGATGTCAAAAATGATGTGGCTAATATGCAGAGGAAGAATACGAAACCAAAGACAAACTTGCAAAACAGGAAAAACTGCCACAAGACCTTGCTCCAGCAACAAAAATCTCTCCGTACACAAGAATAAAGCTGAACGCAAATTTTATTAGTGAGCGTTTTCGCCTTGCTCAAAAAGCTTGGCTTCTTCAGAGATCAAGTAACAAAGTGTAAATGCAGAGGGTATTATCGTGACTTCTTCCTTGAAAACAAAATTAATCATGATACATACAATTACATTGACAGAACATTACCTAAAATACCGGTGATGTTCGGGATTCCAAAGATACATAAAAATTTGTTGAATCCCCCAATGAGAGCACTAATAGATGGGAGGTCTTCCATTACTTACTTTGCAGCCAAGGTGATTGATGAAATGTTGTCTAAATATTTAGGGTACCTCCCATCTATTTGTAAGGACTCTTGGCGTTTTTTAGAGGCTATTAGTAGTCAACCCTTCAACAGTGAGTTAAATTTTCTCACTGTTGATGTGGTTGACTTATACACCTCTATTCCCCATAATGAAGCGCTTGAATGGTTGTCTTTGTTATTATTGGAACTAGGGGCACCTAATGGTGAAATAGATGTTATTACTGGAATGTTAGACATAGTCTTGTCTTCTAATTACTTTTTGTTTGACCAAAAATTCTTTTTGCAAAAAAAAGGCGTTGCCATGGGCTCCCCATGTGGAGCAGTGGTAGCGAACTTATTTATGAGTTATTGGGAAAAACATTTCCTTTTTGCTTCGAAAGATTTGTCTAGGTACATTAAATATTATACGAGATACCTGGACGATATCTTTATTTTATTTGAGGGAGACGAAATAGCAGCGGACAGTTTTGTGTCTGAAATGAACTCGACTACCGAATTTTTAAAATTTACTTACACCTTTGCAGCAGCAGGCATTGATTACCTTGATGTGAAACTCGAGAAAGATTTGAAAAATGGAGTGTACTGTTCAAGAATTTATAGAAAACCAACGTACTGCAATTCATTCTTGCATTTTTCTAGCCACCATCCTCGTGGTCAAAAGAAGGCTATTGTTAAAGGCCAATTTGTTAGGGCAGCGAGAATGTGCAGTACGTTGGACTTTTTTTATGCTGAATGTAGTGCTTTGACCGATATGTTCTTGAGACGTAATTACCTTTTAAATTTGTTCAGGACATTTTGGAGGAGGTTACTATAAAAAGAGAGAATGGCTTTTATAGAGCTATTTTGTCAATTAATTTGGTTGAAGGCGATTTGACTAACATATCCCTTCACGAAATGATGCCTGAACATGACAATAATACACTTTTTGAAGGAACTAGATTTGACCCACACCTCAGTTATATAACTACATTCAGTTTTGATTCCAGGGAGATTGTTTCTATTATTAAGAAAAATTGGATTTTCATCTTGGATAATCCTTTACTAGTTAAGATATTTGGCACTATTCCAAAATTTGTGTTTAAGAGGAACAGGAACCTAAAGGAACTATTGCAGACTAATAACTCACACCAAAGTTTTAATAGGAAACCAGGGATGCACTTGTGTGGTTTTTGCAATAGATGTAAAGTAATAAAGGTTGGTCAAACATTTTTAGTGAGGGACAGGAAATTCACTATTAGAACGCATCTTAATTGTGAAAGTAAAGCGGTGGTTTACATCGCCCTTTGCAACTGCTGTCCGTCTTTCTATATTGGAAAGACGGACCGCAGACTGCGTGACCGAATATATGAGCATTTATACGCTATAAGAACAAACAATGAGACTAATGCTCTTGCTAAGCATATAGTTGATTTTGTAGGTCATAGTTTCTCTTTCATGGCTATAGATCAAATTGTTCCATCTATTAGAGGGGGCCCTTTTCCATTATTATTAGAATTGAAGGAATTGGAATGGCAGTTTAGAACGGATGCCTTCCACACCCCTGGGTTAAATGACAATTGTAATATCACACCTGTTTTAAAATTAAGGAGTTACCAGTCGTGACTCTTGACATCATGAATTGTTATGTATATATAGTTGGTTTTATGGAAGAGTTTTTAGAGTTGCGTAAACATTAAGTATATAACACATACATTTTTATGTATATATAAGGATTTATTCATCTTTTTTAATATTATTATTAGTGGATGTTAGGTAGGTAAGGTGATCAGTTTTTCTGGTATTTATTTTTAGTATAACATTGTGGATATTTATTTTCATATATTTTTTACATATAAAAAGTTTTAAATATGTTTTGCTTTAAAAAGTTAAGTGACATCATTTCCTTTTAGAGTACTTAAGCTTCCTTGTTTGCATTTACACTTTGTTACTTGATCTCTGAAGAAGCCAAGCTTTTTGAGCAAGGCGGCAGCTCACTAATAAAATTTGCGTTCAGCTTTATTCTTGTGTACGGAGAGATTTTTGTTGCTGGAGCAAGGTCTTGTGGCAGTTTTTCCTAATATGCAGAGGAAACCATTTGTGATTTAGCAAAAACTAAGATTGGTGATGTATAGCGAAACGAAATAGCACTTTCATTATGCTTCTTATATATGGCTGTCTTCAGGATAGATAAAACAGAAAGAAAATACTTTTTGATGAAGAAAATGTGACATTTGGATGGCATCATCCTTTAAATATCTGAGCCACTAATCCTACAAAGGGAAATTCATCATAAATGAGAAATGTGAGGGCCAACAAAGATTTAGTAAGTACTGTCTTTTTATAAGTAAAATGTTTATATTTGTCAGTATACCCTGAAACCCAAAAGGTATATGCAACTTAATTTTGGAGGGACAAAATATTACTACATCACTTTAGATATAAGACTCCCTTGTCATAAAGCTATTATTAATCATGTTGTTTAATCATTAAGTGATTACATGAAGCTAAGAAATTAAAATCTTTGGGAGATTAGAAACTCAAAATGGCTACACTCCCAAGGAAAAACATAAAAATCCCCCAAAACCATTGCCCTTGAGAAGTCCTCATATCTCATATTCCAGTTTTTATATATACTAAATATATATATATATATATATATATATATATATATATATATATATATATATTTGTGTGCGTATGTGTGTCTATAGCCAGTGCATTTCTTTGTGCCGGTCCCAAGCCTGGATAAATGGGGAGGGTTGCATCAGGAAGGGTATCCGACGTAAAATTTTGCCAAATCATACATGCAGACAACAGTACAGAAATACATACTGGATCGGTCGGGGCCCGGGTTAACAATGACCACCACCAGTACTACTGGCCAACAGGGTGCTGGCGGAAATTGGGCTACTGTTGGCCGAAGGAGGAGAAGAGGGGGAAGGCATGCCCGAAGGCAGGTAAAGGCTAAGACTGTGATAGTGAGGGTCAGAACTTTGAATGTTGGCAGTATGACTGGTATAGGGAGAGAGCTAGCTGATATGATGGACCGAAGGAAGGTTGGTATATTGTGTGTGCAAGAGACCAGATGGAAGGGGAGCAAGGATAGATGTATCGGAGGAGGTTTCAAATTGTTTTATCATGGTATGGATGGGAGGAGAAATGGCGTAGGCATTATCCTGAAGGAACAGTATGCTAAGAGTGCTTTGGAGGTGAAAAGAGTGCCAGATAGAGTGATGTTTATGAAGCTGGAAATTGATGGTGTAATGATGAGTGTTGTTAGTGCATATGCTCCACAAGTTGGGTGTGCGATGGATGAGAAAGAAAAATTTTGGAGTGAGTTGGATGAAGTGGTGATGACTGTACCCAAGGGTGAGAGAGTGGTGATTGGAGCAGATTTCAATGGGCATGATGGTGAAGGGAACAGAGGGGATGAGGAAGTGATGGGGAGGTATGGTGTTAAACAAAGGCATGCAGAAGGTCAGACGGTAGTGGATTTTACAAAAAGGATGGACATGGCTGTGGTGAATACATATTTTAACAAGAGGGAGGAGCATAGGTTGACATACAAGAGTGGAGGAAGATGCACACAGGTGGATTATATCTTATGTAGAAGGGCCAGTCTGAACGAGACTGGAGACTGTAAAGTGGTGGCAGGGGAAAGTGTAGTTAGGCAGCATAGTATGGTGGTTTGTAGGATGACATTGGTGATCAAGAAGAGGAGGATGAGTGTGAAGGCAGCACCAAGGATCAAATGGTGGAAATTGAAAAAAGGTAATTGTGAGGTGATGTTCAGGGAAGAGTTAAGGACAGGCACTGGGTGGCAGTGAAGAGTTACCAAATAGCTGGGTAACTACAGCAGAGCTAGTAAGAGAGATGGCTAGAAAGGTGCTTGGTGTGACATCTGGAAAGAGGAAGGAGGACAAGGAGACCTGGTGGTGGAATGAAGAAGTACAGGAGAGTATACAGAGAAAGAGGTTGTCGAAGAAGAATTGGGATTGTCAAAGAGATGAAGAAAGTAGACAAGAGTATAAGGAGATGAGGTGCATATCAAAGATAGAGGTGGCGAAGGCTAAGGATAAGGCGTATGAAGAGTTGTATAAAAGGTTGGACACTAAGGAGGGAGAAAAGGACCTGTACCGATTGGCTAGACAGAGGGACAGAGCTAGTAAAGATGTGCAGCGGGTAAGGGTTATAAAGGATAATGAGGGGAACGTACTCGCAAGCAAGGAGAGTGTGTTGAGCAGATGGAAAGAGTACTTTGAGAGGTTGATGAATGAAGAGAATGAGAGGGAGAGAAGGTTGGATGATGTGCGGATAGTGAATCATGAAGTGCAGTGGATTAGCAAGGAGGAAGTAAGGATAGCTATGAAGAAGATGAAGAACGGAAAGGCTGTTAGTCCAGATGATATACCTGTGGAAGCATGGAGGTGTTTAGGTGAAATGGCAGTGGAGTTTTTAACTAGATTGTTTAATGAAATCTTGGAAAGTGAGAGGATGCCTGAGGAATGGAGAAAAAGTGTTTTGGTACCGATTTTTAAGAATAAGGGTGATGTGCAGAGCTGTAGTAACTACAGAGGGATTACATTGATCAGTCACAGCATGAAGTTATGGGAAAGAGTAGTGGAAGCTAGGTTAAGAATGGAGGTGATGATTAGTGATCAGCAGTATGGTTTCATGCCAGGAAAGAGCACTACAGATGCAATGTTTGCTCTGAGAGTGTTGATGGAGAAGTACAGAGAAGGTCAGAAGGAGTTGCATTGTGTCTTTGTGGATTTATTGAAAACATATGACAGGGTGCCTAGAGAGGAGTTGTGGTATTGTATGAGGAAGTCGGGAGTGTCAGAGAAGTATGTAAGAGTGGTACAGGATATGTACGAGGGTAGTGTGACGGGGGGGAGGTCTGCGGTGGGAGTGACGGATGCGTTTAAGGTGGAGGTGGGATTACATCAAGGATCACCTCTGAGCCCTTTCTTCTTTGCACTGCTGATGGACAGGTTGACAGACGAGATCAGACAGGAGTCCCCGTAAACTATAATGTTTGCAGATGACATTGTGATCTGTAGTGAGAGTAAGGAACATGTGAAGGAGACCCTGGAGAGGTGGAGATATGCTCTGGAGAGTAGAGGAATGAAGGTCAGCAGGACTAAGACAGAATATATGTGTGTGAATGAGAGGGAGGATAGAGGAATGGTGAGGATTCAGGGAGTAGAGGGGACGAAGGTGGATGAGTTTAAGTACTTGGGATCAACAGTTCAGAGTAATGGAAAACCAAAGAAACTGTGTTGGGTAAATCCTTGATGCAGAAATAAATTCAAATGAAAGATAAAAAGTCTGATGAAGCAACTTCGGTTGTGAAAGCGCTTACCACTTTGTACTTTGCTGTGATTAAACATTTTGCTGTGTGTTATCTTAGTTCAGAGTAATGGTGAGTGTGGAAGAGAGGTGAAAAAGAGAGTACAAGCAGGATGGAGTGGGTGGAGAAGAGTGTCAGGAGTGATTTGTGACAGACGAGTACTAGTAAGAGTGAAAGAGAAGGTCTACAAGAGGGTAGTGAGACTAGCTATGTTATATGGGTTGGAGGCAGTGGCATTGACAAAAAGGCAGAAGTCAGAGCTTGACGTGGCAGAGTTGAAAATGTTAAGATTTGCACTGGGTGTGACGAAGATGGACAGGATTAGGAATAAGTATATTAGAGGGTTAGCCCAGGTTGGAAGGTTTGGAGACAAAGCCAGAGAGGCAAGATTATGTTGGTTTGGACATGTGCTGAGGAGGGATGCAGATTATATTGGGAAAAAGATGGTAAGGATGAAGTTGCCAGGTAACAGGAAAAAAGGAAGGCCTAAGATAAGGTTTATGGATGTGGTGAGAGAGGACATGCAGGTGGTTGGTGTGACAGAGCAAGATGCAGAGGACAGGAAGAAATGGAAACAGTTGATATGCTGTGGCAACCCCTAACGGGAGCAGCCAAAAGAAGATATATATATATATATATATATATATATATATATATATATATATATATATATATATATGGGTCCCCTTCAGTCGATCGAACGTTTACAAGTTCGAGCCACATATGGCCAAGACCATATGTCTGAATTTGTAAAAGTTCGATTGGACTGAATGGAGATCTCTGTACATAGTGGAAAGGGAAGCTTTCCCATTTCCGCAATATTTGGCCCTAGGCGTGAGTGTGTGCATGTGTGTGCCTTCTGTGGAAGGTTGGGCACCGGGCTGGCAACTTGACACCGTAAAAACTCCACTGTCAATCGTGAGCGGACAGGTGATCCACTGTGTCGACCCCTAACCAGGAAAAGCCGAAAGACAAAGAAGAAGAAGTGAGATCTCAGAGTTGGTATATTTAAGTAAGTGGGTGTGGGGGGTGCTGCCCCCCTGCTATAGACGTTTACCTTGTTTTGTTGTTTTTGTGTTTCTACTTCAGTATTCAAATATTTCCAGGTTCGAACATATGGTCTCAGTCATATGTGGTTCGAACTTGTAAATGTTCGATCTACTGAAGTAGATCCATATATATATATATATATATATATATATATATATATATATATATATATATATATATATATATATATATATATGTATACACACACATATATATATATATATATATATATATATATATATATATATATATATATATATATATATATATATATATATATATATATATATATATATATATACACACACAGTGGATATAAAAAGTTTATTTACCCACTCCTGTTAAAATGCCAGATTTTTGTGATATAAAAAAATGAGACCGCAGTAAATCATTTCAAAACTTTTCCCACCTTTATTGTGACCTATAACCTGTACAATTCAGTTGAAAAACAAACAAATCTGTTTGGGGAAAAATATAAAAAATAAAAAAAGTACAATACTCTGGATGCATGTGTGCACACCCTTAAACTAATACTTTGTTGTGTATGCACACCCTTAAACTAATGCTTTGTTAAAGCACCTTTTGATTTAATTACAGCATTCAGTCTTCTTGGGTAGGAATCTATCAGCATGGCACATCTTGACTTGGCAATATTTTCCCACTCTTCCTTGCAAAAGCACCATCTACCTGACATGCCATACAGAGGAGTTACTGGAATTTGCATTGATGCATAACATTTTATGTTAAACAATGAAAAGCTATCTTGCCTCAGGGGGAATTCTGGAGAAGTAAGGTAAAAATAGATGAACTATAGAAGTAATAGTGTACCTCTACACATTCAACACACACGTTAAATTTAATTCCAAGTAGGAATGTTGTATATGGACTGGGTATGAAGTGGATATACTGTATGCAGGTGTGCACCTTTCATTTACTGCTTCATAAAGGATGCTTATGATTGCTTAATGTATATAACTTTAACTTGCTGCTATGTACTGAGAGTGTAGAGGGCTTTAGGAAACGGGTCTAAGGATTCATTCTCACTTTGAAATGTTGCAGTTGTCATACATTAATTATCTGAAATATTAAAAAATACAAACTTTTACTTCTGTGACTTTTCAACAGACCCATTTACCCCAACTCTGACAGAATCTTCTCTCTCTCTCTTCACGTCTACCGATCACTTAATCAGTTCCGTACGATTTAATTGATACTAGCCACTAAAGAGACCATAACAGCTTTTCCAGTGATTGCCATTAGAAACATCAAAAGCTTCACATTTTGAGTTCAAGACTATAACTTAGTATGATACAGTCAGAGTTAAAAAGTAGAACCCTAATGCTAACATCACGCTCTTCCTACCCTGTGGGGTAATATCTCAATGTTTAGATTTGTTTTTTATATAACTCTTTATATAAAAATGCAGGTGAGGAACCAACTTTTTAAGTGTTTTAATTTCAACAAAAGTGTGAACTTGTGTTATGCTTTGTTCATGTTCATAGGTAGGTACTGGGCTATTGGCCCAAGGGCCTAAGCAAGCCTAGCCAACAAGGTTCCCTGGCTTATGCCACCCAAGAAAGTTAATTTCCTATGCCCCTGTCAAGCAGAGTGACAGAAGCGATCCCCGGGGTGTATTTCCTTTTTCCCATCCACTTATCAAGATTTTTCTTGAAGAGTGCTAATGAGGAACTTTGCTTGACATAGATGGGTAGCTTCTTCCAGAGTATAGGAATTCTCTGGGACAGGAATCTATCCTTCCAGCATGTCTTGTTTATTGTGGTGATATGCTTTATCTCCCTAGAGCATGTAGCTCAGAGAGATTGGTATTTCTTTAAGTGTAGCATGTCCAACAGCTCTGGGTTTAACATAGCTTTATATGTTAGGCAGAGATCTCCTTGGAGTAGTCGATATGCTACAGAGTAAAGCTGGAGTTTTTTGAGATGGTCAGTGTAGGGCATCAGTATGAGGCCAGTAATCCTCTTTGTGAGGTACATCTGTGGCTTTTCCAGCTGCTGCAGATGTCTTGTGAGGTACATTCCAAAAGGGGCATTGTACTCTGTAATAGGTCTAATGAGTGCCAAGTAGAGGGGAACAATGATCTCTTTTTTCCTGGATGAGAACCCTTTTGTGATGAGGTGTGCCACATAGGATTTCCTGACTACTGCGGCGATGTGATTATCAAAGGAGAGGCTACTGTCCACCTCGGTCCCTAGGTCTCTTTTCAAACATTTGGTGTTAAGTAGACTGCCGTTTATGTGGCAGTTCATGGGTACAGAGTTTTTACCAAAAGGGATGACAATGCACTTTTTGGCATCAAGCTTGAGGCCATGCCTCTGACACCAGGCATCTGTCTCAGTGAGGCCCTTCTGTAGGATGTCCACAGCATTTGGGGATTCAACTATAGCTCCTAGTTTGCAGTCATCTGCGAACTTCGTTAGCCAGAGGCCTTCTGTGTTAGCCTGTTCTTCAGAGAAGTAGATACCAAACAGGAGATGTCCCAAGGACTGAACTCTGTGGTACTCCACTTGTCACTGGTTTGAAGTCAGATTTGGAGTCTGCCACCTTTGCAGTGTGGGTTCTGTCAGTGAGCCAGTTGGTAACCCATCTTATGATGTAGTGATTTATACCTAGTTTAGTGAGTTTAGCTATAATTCCAGAATGGGGGATGGTGTTGAAAGCCTTGCTGTGGTCAACATAGGCTGTGTGAACCACCTTACTCTCATCTACAGCTTTGGTGACTGCCTCAAATAAGTCGATCAGGTTCAGAAGGAATTATCTGCCTTTCACAAAGCCGAACTGGGTGAGGTCCAGTGTTTGGAGGTTACCAATGTGTTCGTTTATGAGTTCCATGATGATACATTCCATGGCCTTGCAGACCAGGCTTGTCAGGCTAATAGGGCGATAGTTCCCAGGATCAGTGGTGGCTCCCCCTTTGTGGAGTGGGATAACTGTTGCTGTGTGCCATTCAGTGGGCACAAAGCCTGATGTAAGACTATGATTGAACATGGTGCTTAGGTGGGGAGCCAGTTTGTTCTGATGTTCATGTAAAATGCAGCCTGGGATGTTGTCCGGTCCCATGGATGCTGTGTTTTTAGTTTTAGAGTGTGCAGCTTTTACCTGCATAGATGTGATTACAGGGACTCTGCATTCTTCCCGTATAGATATGGGCCCTTTAGGGGGTGAGAGGAGGGTGAAGTTAGCACTGAACCTATCTGCCAGGATGTTGGCAATATCAGTTGGCTCAGTAATTTTTGTGCCATTATGCTGCAACTCAGAGCAGATCTGGGTGTTGCCATTGAGATTCTTGACATAGCTATAGAACGATTTGTGGTTGCCCTTAGAATCAATGGTGATTTTGTTTTCATAGCTAGCTTTGGAGGATCTTAAAAGGGATCTCAGCTTCTTACTGTGGCTGACCAGGGAGCTCCTCCACTCATGGGATTTTACTCCCTTTTTCAACAGTTTCTCCCTTTTGTTGTAGTTCGTTTATGGCAGAGGACCACCAGATTGGCTTCCTTTTTTGGAGGATAGCGTCTTAGTTCTGTTTGGGATAGCATGATCCATGCACTCGTGTAAGTGCTTATTGAGTGCATTTGTGTAGGATTCAGCAGTTGTAACTGTATTGTCCATCTGCATGGGTGTCATGACGTTTGCCACTTCTGTCTTAAGCAGCATGAAATTAGCTTTGGAGAAATTTTTTATCATGGTTTCCTTAATGGTGGGTGATGGTGGGATGCAGATATCTAGGGTGATTAGCTTATGGTTGGATCTGACCAAAGTGTTGACTTCAGGTGTGGAACACCGGTCACTCATGTTGTTAATGACTAGGTCTAGGCTATTGTTGCCCCTGGTGGGGGTGTGGATAAGTTGATCCAGGGCACTGGAATTTATGAATTCCAAAAAGCGGTGCGTGAAGGATTTGGTACATAAGCCGTTTTCCCAGTTAATGCTGGGGTAGTTGAAATCGCCCATTATTAGGGTGTTTGGTTGAACCCTAATATTTTCCACTATATCAAGAAAAGAGGAGTGGGAATCCTGGGGCATGGTGGGGAATCTGTAGCAAGCTACAATTTGGATTGCAGTTTTGGCCAGAGTTAGTTGCACTTGGATAATCTCAGATGCATTATGCTGTGCAGCTAGCCTGGAGGTGTGGATATCCTTAATGAATATGGACACACCTCCACCTTTGGTGTTCTGGTCCAGGTTAGATGGCCAAAAAGTGTGGTATGCGTTATAGCCTGATAATGCCTAGAGCCTTGAACCAGGTCTTAGTCACTGCAGAGATATCGATGTTCTCCATTTTAAGGAGTGCCTCGAGTGAGTGCATTTTGAGATTTAGACTTCTAGCATTGAGTAGCATTACCCTCAGTTTTTGCTTGCCTGTTCCTGTTATGGTGGTGAATTTGTCATTTGAACCTTGCCTAAAAAAGGCACTATAGGGGCGGCAAGACCCTAAGCCAGTATCCAGAATCCCAGGGGTGACAGGTTCAGACCATCTTTGGCAAAGTATCGTGGTCTGTCGACCATGTCGTCTCAGGCAGACAGATACTGGATCCCCTTAGAATGACACCAGAAGCTTAGCCAATTGAAGTCAATCATTTTGTCCTTGTACTGCTGTATCATTCTGGGTGATGGCAGCATGCTACTCAAGGCTAGGGTCATATTTGCCTGGGCTATAAGATTGGAGAGCTCTTCCATGTCTCTTTTCATATAGACCAGGGAGATACGTCTCAGGCCGTTCACACCAACATGGACAATGACAGAGTCATATTTGTACTTGTTGTGGAGTGACCTGAGTGTGTGGGTTATGTGGCTGATCCTGGTACCAGACAGGCAGCTGACAGTAACCTTCTCCTTGTTTAGCCTGGTGAGTGGGGCATCAGTGTGCCTGACTACAGAGTCACCTATGACTAGTGTCTTGGGTACATTGTTTTGCCTTATGGGCTGCAGTTTATTGGCACACTGAGTCTGTGGGCTATTCGTCATTTGGGTTGTTGGGCGGTGGAGGTTGCTTGCGTTTCTGATTTGGAGGTCTCTGTTGCTTGAGCAGATTATTATTGAGAGCCTCCACAAATATTTTTTTTGTTTCTATGTGTGGATTTTGGTGGTGTAGGTTTAGTGGGACTATGTGATGAGTGTGGTGTGGTGCAAGTGTTTACCTTCTTCTCTTGACTGTCAAGTTCAGTCTTGGTTGGAGAGAGAGCTCTACCTCCAGTTTGGCTAGATAAGTGCATCTCTCAAAGGTTGTGGTGTTGGTGGTAGGAGGAGAGGGTTGTCTGTGTACATGAGGCAATTGCTACATTGCCCCAGTATGCCCAGGTTCATCAGATAGACAGGAGAGAACACTGGGAGCTGACCCTTGGACATGGCTGAATAAAAAACTACTTTCCTCTAGACAAGTAAGGAAAGTGAGTATAAGAGCTGTTTTTCTCTAAGCCAGTCAGGAAAGTAAGTACAACTGTTTTCCTCTAGGTAAAGAGGAAGGTTGAGCGCTATAGTAATTTGTAGCTTATTTAGTGCTAACAACAAGTTCTGAACAAGTGCTGAGCATGAATAAGCAAATTCAAGTGCTAAAACTAAGAATCTGTACCTGGATCTTGTGGTAGATGGGCTATGTAGTGCTTACCACTCTCACTGATAAGCTAGAATGCTTCCCTCCAACACAGAAATGCTTGGGGTGCTCAGAAGCTTAAAACAGTCCTGGATACAGCAAATCTGTATTTGGACTAGACTGGTTAGAGGAAAGGTGGGAAACAAGCGCAAACGCAGGCTTTTAAACCAGAAAGTTGAAACAGATGGAATATCTGCCCAAATGGCCAATAAACTACAATTTCTGGGCCAGAAACCACTCTTGTGGTAGATAGACTACCTAGTGCTTACCATTCCCACTGATAAGCTAGAAGGCTTCCCTCCAACACAGAAAGGCTTGGGGGGCCCAGAAGCTTACAAACAGCCCTAGATACAGCAAATCTGTATCTGGACTAGACTAGTTACAGGAATGGTGGGAAACAAGAGCAAGCACAGGCTTTTAAACCAGAAAGTTGAAAGAGATGGAAAAACTGCCCAAACAACCAATAAACTACAATTTCTGGGCCAGAAACCACTCTTGAGGTAAATAGGCTACCTAGTGCTTACCACTCCCACTGATAAGCTAGAAGGCTTCCCTCCAACTCAGAAAGGCTTTGGAGGCTCAGAAGCTTACAAGCAGTCCTGGCTATAGTAAATCTGTATCTGGACTAGACAGTTACAGGAAAGGCAAGAAAACAAGCTTAGCATTTTTTTTGTAAAGTGGAAAGGGAGAAAGGAGAAACAGAAGATAATTCAAAATTAAGGCCCTAAGTGGCTTGCCCTTCACAAATGTTCTCTCTGTATTAGATAGAATGAGCTAGTGACACTAGACTGGAATAGAGCTGGGATAGAGCTGAACAGATGAGACTGGTAGGAGTGTCTGAAGTCAAAATATGATCTCACTGTACTCGGTTGAGTGAGCAAATGAGATAGACCCAGAAGAAGTGTTCAAACACAAATTTACATGAGCGGCGGGCAGTTCCAAAGCCACCAAGATTAATACCAGAACAAGAACAGGGAGGAAAGGCAGGAAACTAACTGCAGAGAGAGAGAGAGAGAGAGACAACAGTATTCAATTAAATAATTAAATAGAAAAATAAATAACTACAGAGAGAAACAGACTGCAATATTCAATGAAACAATTAAATACACAGAAAAATAAAATGCAGTACAATCTTTAACACTGCAAGTTTGTACTTAACTAAGCTAGTAATGCAGTTGATAGTAGGTATGTAGCAGAAGCCAAACAGCTCAGATATTGAGCAGAAATAAAATCAAAGATATGTGACTAACACTTATAAATACAGAGAAATCATCTAGGTTAAGAGTTTAACACTGAATATCAATGAAGGGAAACACATAAGCCCCCAATTACTGCAGAGAGAGAGAGAGAGAGAGAGAGAGAGAGAGAGAGACCACAGTATTCTATGAAACAATTAAATAGAAAAATAAATAACTAGAGAGAGAGACAAATACCACAGTATTCAATGAAACAATTAAACACAGAGAAAAGTAAAATACAGTACAATATTTAACACTGCAAGTTTGTACATGGCAAAACTAGTAATGCAGTTGACTGCAGGTATGTAGCAGAAGCCAAACAACTCAGATATTGAGTAGTAATAAATTCAAAGATATGTGACTAACACTTATAAATACAGAGAAACCCTCTAGGCTAAGAGTTTAACACTGAATATCAATGAAGTGAAACACAATAGCCATCACTTACTGCAAAGAGAGAGAGAGAGAGACAGAGACAGAGACCATAGTATTCTATGAAACAATTAAATAGAAAAATAAATAGCTACAGAGAGAACCAGACCACAATAGTCAATGAAACAACTAAATAGGCAGAAAAATAAAATGTAGTACAATCCTTAACACTGCAAGTTTGTACTTAACTCAGATGGTAATACAATTGATTGTAGGTGTGTAGCAGAAGCCAAACAACTCAAATATTAAGCAGTAGTAAATTCAATGATATGTGACTAACACTTATAAATACAAATAAACCCTATAGGCTAAGAGTTTAACACTGAATATCAATTAAGTGAAACACAATAGCACCCACTTACTGCAGCTAGAAAGTGACTGCAACACTCTATGAAACAATTAAATAGAAAAATAAATAAATAGAGAGAGACACAGACCACAATATTAAATGAAACAATTATATAGAAAATTAAAATGCAGTACAGTCTAACACTGCAGGATTGTACTTAACTCAGCAAGTAATGCAGTTGATTGTAGGTAAGTAGCAGAAGCCAAACAACTCAGATATTGAGCAGTAATAAATTCAAAGATAGGTGACTAACACTTATAAATACACAGAAACCCTCTAGGCTAAGAGTTTAACACTAAATATCAATGAAGTTAAACACAATAGCCCCACTTACTACCGAGAGAGAGAGATAGAAAAAGACCACAGTATTCTATGAAATAATTAAATAGAAAAATAAATGACTAGAGAGAGACACAGACCACAATATTCAATAAAAAATTAAATAGACAGAAAAATGCAGTACTATCTTTAACACTGCAAGCTTGTGCTTAACTAAGCTAGTAATGCAGTTGATGATAGGTATGTAGCAGAAGCCAAACAACTCAATTAGTGGGCAGTAATAACTTCAAAGAAATGCGACAAACACTTATAAATACAGACCAACCCTTGAGGCTCAGAGTTTAGCACTGAATATCAATGAAGTGAAACACAATAGTCTCCACTTACTGCAGAGAGAGAGAAAGAGACTACAGTATTCTAAGATTCAATTAAATAGAAAAATAAGTAACTAGAGAGAGACACAGATCACAATATTAAACGAAACAAACGGAAAAAAGAAGTACAATCTTTAACACTGCAAGTTCATACTTAACTTAGCTAGTAATGCAATTGATTGTAGGTATGTAGCAGAAGCCAAACAACTCAGATATTGAGCAGTAACAAATTCAAAGATATGTGACTAACACTTATAAATACAGAGAAGCCCTCTAGGCTAAGACTTTAACACTGAATATCAATGAAGTGAAACACAATAGCCACCACTTACTGCAGAGAGAAAGAGAGAGAGAGACAGAGATAGAGAAAAAGAGAGAGAGAGAGAGACCAGTATTATATGAAACAAATAGAAAAATAAGTAACTATAGAGAGACACAGACCACAATATTCAATGAAACAATTAAATAGACAGAAAAATAAAATGCAGTACAGTTGTTAACAGTGCAAACTTGTACTTAAATCAGCTAGTAATGCAGTTGATTGTAGTTATGTAGCAGATGCCAAACAACATAGATATTGAGCAGTAATAAATTCAAAGATATGTGACTAACACTTATAAATACAGGGAAATCCTCTAGGCTAAGAGTTTAACACTGAATATTAATGAAGTGAAACACAATAGCCCCCACTTACTGCAGAGAGATGGAGAGAGAGAGAGAGTTAAATTGAAAAATAAATGACTACAGAGAGCCACCGACCACAATAATCAATAAAACAATTAAATAGAAAAAATGCAGTACTATCTTTAACACTGCAAGTTTGTACTTAACTCAATCAGCAATGCAGTTGACTGTAGGTATGTAGCAGAAGCCAAGCAACTCAGATATTAAGCATTAATAAATTCAAAGATATGTGACTAACACTTATAAGTACAGAAAAACCCTCTAGGCTAAGAGCTTAGCACTGAATATAAATGAAGTAAAACACAATAGCCCCCACTTACTGCAGAGAAAGAGAGACCACAGTATTCTATGAAACAATTAAATAAAAAAATAAATAACTAGAGAGAGACACAGACCACAATATTCAATGAAACAATTAAATAGACAAAAAATAAAATGCAGTAAAATCTTTAACACTGCAAGTTTGTACTTAACTCAGCTAGTAATGCAGTTGATTGTAGGTATGTAGCAGAAGCCAAACAACTCAGATATTGAGCAGTAATACATTCAAAGATATGTGACTAACACTTACAAATACAGAGAAACTCTATAGACTAAGAGTTTAACACTGAATATCAATGAAGTGAAACACAATAGCCCTCACTTACTGCAGAGAGAGAGAGACCACAGCATTCTATGAAACAATTAAACAGAAAAATAAATAACTAGAGAGAGACACAGACCACAATATTCAATGAGACAATTACACAGAAAAATAAAACTCAGTATAATCTTTAACACTACAAGTTTGTGCTTAAATCGGATAGTAATGCAGTTGATTGTAGGTATGTAGCAGAAGACAAACATCTCAGATATTGAGCAGTAATAAATTCAAAGATATATGACTAACACTTATAAATACAGAGAAACCCTCTAGGCTAAGAGTTTAACACGTAATATCAATGAAGTTAAAGACAATACCCCCCACTTACTGAAGAGAGAGAGAGAGAGACCACATCATTCAATGAAACAATTAAACAGAAAAAAAAATAACTACAGAAAAACACAGACCACAATATTCAATTAAACAAATAGAAAAATAAAACGCAGTACAATCTTTAACACTGCAATTTTGTACTTAATTCAAGTAGTAATGCAATTGATTGTAGGTATGTAGCTGAAGACAAACAACTCAGATATTGAGCAGTAATAAATTCAAAGATATATGACTAACACTTATAAATACAGAGAAGCCCTCTAAGCTAAGAGTTTAACACTGAATATAATGAAGTCAAACGCAATAGCCCCCACTTACTGCAGAGTGAGAGAGACAGAGACCACAGTATTCTATGAAACAATTAAATAGAAAAATAAATAACTACAGAGAGATACACAAACCACAATATTCAATGAAACAATTTAATATACAGAAAAATAAAATGCAGTACAATTTTTTACACTGCAAGTTTGTACTTAACTTAGATAGCAATGCAGTTGATTGTAGGTCTGGAGCAAAAGCCAAACAACTCAGCTATTGAGCAGTCATAAATTCAAAGATATGTGACTAACATTTATAAATACAGAAAAACCTTATAGGCTAAGAGTTTAACACTGAACATCAATGAAGTGAAACACAATAGCCCTCACTTACTGTAGAGAGAGAGAGAGAGAGACCACAGTAATCTATGAAACAATTAAATAGAAAAATAAATAACTACAGAGAGACAAATACCACAATATTCAAAGAAACAATAAAATAGAAAAATAAAATGCAGTACAATCTTTAACACTGCACGTTTGTACTTAACTCAGCAAGTAATACAATTGATTGTAGGTATGTAGCAGAAGCCAAACAACTCAGATATTGAGCACTAATAAATTCAAAGATATGTGACTAACACTTATAAATACAGAGAAACCCTTTAGGCTAAGAGTTTAAGACTGAATATCAATGAAGTTAAACATAGTACCCCCACCTTCTGCAGAGAGCGAGAGAGAGAGAGAGAGAGACAGAGACACCTCAGTATTCTATGAAACAATTAAAGAGAAAAATAAATACAGAGATACACAAACCACAGTATTCAATGAAACAATTAAATAGACAGAAAAATAAAATGCAGTACAATTTTTAACACTGCAAGATTGTACTTAACTCGGCTAATAATGCAGTTGATTGTAGATCTGGAGCAGAAGCCAAACAACTCAGCTATTGGGAAGTACTAAATTCAAAGATATGTGACTAACACTAAGAGTTTAACACTGAATATCAATGAAGTGAAACACAATAGCCCCCACTTACTGCAGAGAGAGAGAGATAGACCACATTATTATATGAAACAACTAAATAGAAAATTAAACAACTACAGAAAGACACAGACCACAATATTCAATGAAACAATTAAATAGATGGAAAAGTAAAATGCAGTACCATCTTTAACACTGCAAATCTGTACTTAACTCAGCTAGTAATGCAGTTGATTGCAGGTATGTAGCAGAAGCCAAAAACTCAGATATTGAACAGTAATAAATTCAAAGATATGTGACTAACACTTATAAATACTGAAAAACCCTCTAGGCTAAGTTTTTATCACTGAATATCAATGAAGTGAAACACAACCAAACCCACTTACTGCAGAGAGAGAGAGAGAGAGAGAGACTACATAATTCTATGAAACAATTACATAGAAAAATAAATAACTACATAGAGACACAGACCACAATATTCAATGAAAATTAAATAAGACAGAAAAATTAGCCCCATTTCCTCTAACCTGATTGTAATACCTGAGTCTACTCGCCTTATGCTGTAACTGTTTAGTAATTCGGTGTCCATTCACCTGGCATGTTTGTTTTAACAGATGAACTACGGAGGTGATAACCTGAATGCCTAGTTGTAGTAGTTGTTTCTCCTTCTGTAAATAGCATGCGAACACTTATTCCTGCATTGTATAACTGATAAGTCTGTGGTTTGTCCTACTCCACATTAGTACTGTGATTGTAGCCTACACGGCTATTGGAAACTGCACCACCCACGTGGCGCTAGTCTTTATTCCTGCATTGTATAACTGATAAGTCTGTGGTTTGTCCTACTCCACGTTAGTAGTGTGATTGCAGCCTACACGGCTATTGGAAACTGCGCCACCCATGTGGAGCTAGTCTGAGTATTCTGTTGGGTTTTACACTATTTATTGCCTTGCAAGCGAACACTTGTTCCTGCAATATCATTACGGAAATGTTGGTGCATTGTCCAATTTCAAGTGTTTTAGCGCTATTCTAGCCAAAACAGCTAATTGCAACTATACCACCCACGTGGAGCTAATCTGAATGCTCTGGAAATCCCTATTACCTGCTCACAGCCTGGTACGGCTAGAAGTAAAAGTGCCTCACATGTGAAGCTAACCTGAGTGTGCTGTGGACATTTATTTTACTTGATTACAGCCTGGAACGGCTGCTTGTAATTGTACCACCATTGTGGTTTTAGTTTGAACGTGCATAAGGCCATATCTCTCCTTTACCTGTTTACTTTAAGATGATGGTGACTCCCTTCTTGCCTTTATATTAAGCTTTGATTCTGGGTCCTCCCCCAACTTTCGTCCTACCTCTTTCTGGGGATTTTTAATCTGGTCTCCAGCAAGTCAACTATTATTTGATAAAAGGATAGAAAATCCATTGTACCTTAGCATTTTATGTTTACAGTATTACTTATAGTCAATGCCTGAACTGCTTTAATGTTGACCTTATTCACTTAATTTTAGTTCTATTGCACCTAACTTGTATGCTATTCCTATTGATTTGTTAGGCACATGCTTAGAATGCCTATAAGAATTGCATTTAACTTCATTATTAACTGTGTCTGAATGTAAATGTTTTATTTTATTACTGCTAGCTTTATTGCCTAGAAACCTGCTGAATGCTAACTCTGTTCTCTCCTCTACATTTGTCTCCCTTTCTCCCTAAAGTACCCAGCTCAATGTTGTCCTGATGCTGCTATAGCCACAA
Organism: Protopterus annectens; assembly: GCF_019279795.1. Classification (NCBI taxonomy): domain Eukaryota; kingdom Metazoa; phylum Chordata; order Ceratodontiformes; family Protopteridae; genus Protopterus; species Protopterus annectens. The sequence continues at coordinate 81,339,537 of NC_056732.1, read as the reverse complement.
CCTCCCCGGTGATAAAATAATCCTATCCAAACTCCAGTGGCCTCATCTACCTGCCTCTTAATCTCTGCACCTTCTATCAAGGAAGGAAGAAAGTATGTTATGGGCTTAGTCCCACTTGTACAGTAGGCCTCTGTCTACTATTTGCATCAGGGCTCCAACGTTCGCTATGAGCTTGAGCAACCAGCAGCCTTTACCCCTCCCTTCTATCTACCCAACAGCCAACACACGTCTTCACTTACAATAACCCTCTTTTACTAAGTATCTCAGCTTCCAGAGTTCTTCGCCAGTTAGCTCCCTCACACACTTTCCTACAATACTAGATTTTCCCACTAGGTGGCACCCTTATCCTATCCATTAATCACTGCCTCTCTGTTTTACCTCTGTAATTTCACTATATTTCTTACTTATCTTTCTTCACCCTCATCCTATCCATTATTCACTGCCTCTCTCTGTTTTACCTCTGCAACTTCACTATATTTCTTAAGTTCTTGACCTGCTCTTGCTCTTACTCACCTTGTGCTGAAACAGTATCTACCCTCCTGTATCTTATGTTTGTTAAACTCCTGTATTATTTCAGACCTTTCCCACTCATGTCCTACCTTACTTACCTCTAGCTACCTGCATTTCTTCTCTAGCTTCTCCTTCAATTGTCTCAACCCACTCCGTTCGCAGGCTCACTCCACTCCCCTACCCTACCCCCAAATCTCACCCACCCCAGAGGTCCTACTCTTATACCTATCAAACCACACCCCTTCTCCATTCCACCAATCACAATTACATTTCCATTAAACAATCTTCTCTATTTTCCCGCCTTATTTCCACCACTTCCTATCTCTCCCACCACACCATTTTGCCTTTCCTTACCACACCTACTTTACCTCTATACCTATAGTAATAATTTATATCTACCATGCCAATGAATAAACCCTCCACCCTAGTCCTCTTACAGACGTTACTCATACTCACAATTCTACCTCCTTTAACTCTAGCATACCTGCTAACCTCCTATGAGCACCCAATATATTTACACTTTCTCTACCCTACTAAACAGTCTACCTCTTCTTCACTAGCTTCTCACACTGACCATTTCAACATTACGTCCACACCCAGCTATCTACTACCTAAATACGATAGGACAGCCCACATTACTTCCCTAATACCAGAAGATATCCATTTCTTCTCAGTAAATATACTAATACTAGATATCTAACACTACTCCTCTCCCTAAAGGATGGAGGTATTCACCCAAACCCTGGTCCAAACATCTCCACTACCACTCAACTCGTAAACCCAAACCCCTCTGCCATCCACCTACTTAAAAAAACACCCAACTCACTCTTAATAGCTCACTTCAACATACGTAGCATTAATAATAAACTAACACAACTCCATGCTCTCCTGGAACTTTACTGCTTTGATATTATTTGTCTAACATAAACTTGGTTAAAACCTGTAACTAAAGACAATGAAGTTATCCCACCTGGTTACATCTTACATTTTTGACTGTGTAGCCAAGAAAGGTGGTGGAGTAGCAGTTCTATTCAAATCTGATTTTCAAATAACCATCTTCAACCAAAAACCTCCTCAGGACTCTAATGCTGAGATACTTATTACCAAGCTTCAACTAAACTCAGTCAAATCTATCTATATTATCTGCATCTATGTTCCTCCAGGCAATAACATTACTACCATCGAAAACATCCTTTGCTGGTTATCTCAAAACCTTCCCCAAGAAACCATAATCCTAGGTGATTTTAACATTGATTGGAAATGTTGCAACAACAACTACCCTACTTGCCATATTAATCTTTATGGGTTTACCCAAACTATTACCTCCACTACTAGAATAAACAAGACTAATAAGAAAAAAAGCACCTTAGACTGGATAGTCATTAATAATCAACCCCAGACTTATGAATCTGGAACCCTCCCTGACGATGTAAGCAACCACTCACTAACCTACATTATCAGGCTCAAAACCAATCCACCCATTCAACCCATATTTTGGACAATTAGAACCAAGAAAAACTTCAACTTGGAACTATTCCTAAGTGAACTTAGAGCATGTAATTGGTCCCCCTTAAAACACCTTTCTCTAGATGAAGTTGTTGATCACTTTAATGCTAATTTCCTAGCCATACTCAACCACCATGCTCCTACCCGCTCTATTAGGATAAGAACTAAATCTGCTCCTTGGCTTTCTAAGGAAACTAAGCAAAAAATCCATCTCAGAAATAAATATTGGAATAAATCACGCTTAACTAAAAACCCTGTTGACCTCCAAAACTACAAACAACTGAGAAATGAAACAAAAAAAGCTATACTGTCCGATAAACAAAACTATTACCTACAATCTCAACAGACCCACCATAATATACCACAAAAGTTCTGGGCAAGTATTAATCAATTTTTACATCCTGGTCAATCTATCACACCTAACCCACAAGGCACTGACAAGGACAATCCCAAACAAACTGCTAATGCCTTTAATACCTTTTTCACCAAAGCAATTCAAACTCTTGCCAGTCAGCTCTCTCCTCAAAATGTAACTATATCTAATTCTGACTCTAACCCACCACCTCCATTTCTCTTCCAATCTGTCCCAACAGCATTTATTCTCACCCTTATTAAAAACTCAAACCATGCACTCCTTTTGCTGACCAACTACCCACAGAATACTTACAGTTAGCAGCCAAATCTATGGCTTACCCCATCTCCATTTTCATCAATAGAACCATCACTGAAGGATATATCCCCAAACTTTGGAAAGTCTCTCACATTATTCCCCTTCATAAGGGGGGAGACTCCAATGAACTCTCCAACTACCGTCCCATAGCCCTACTTTCTCCTTAACCTAAGATTATGGACAGATGTATCCAAAGGCAATTGCTAGACCACCTTCTCCATAATAACCTGCTTTCCAACTCCCAACATGGTTTCAGACCTTCCCATAGCACTACTACTGCCTTCCTTTCCTTTAGAGACACCATCAACAAAAAACATAACCTTAACATGCTTTCCTCTGCACTTTTCATTGACCCGTCCAAGGCTTTCGACATGGTAAATCACAATATACTCATAAACATTCTCAAATCTCTGTCACTTGACATACTAGCTATAAAATGGTTCCAGTCCTACTTAAATAACACACATCAAGCTGTGCTCTGGAACACCATTCTTTCTACCCATCTACCTGTTAATATTGGTGTCGCTCAAGGGTCCATACTGGGCCCTTTCCTGTTTTTATATTCATCAATGACCTTCACCAAGTAGTTCCCCAAGCTATATGTATACAATACGCTGATGACTCTACACTTATATGCTCAGCCACTTCTGTATCTGAACTTCACTCCCTTACACAAGACATATTTAACTCTGTAGAACTGTGGTTTACAAAACGCTATCTCCTACTCAACCCTAAAAAAACTAAACTTCTCCTTTTTACACCTACCAGTAAATCTCCCCCAGTAGACTTCACTGTAACATCCAATAATAGTACTCTTATATCCCAAGATCTTACTACCAAACTGCTAGGTAGCACCATAGACAACAACCTTAATTTTGACACCCATATCAACAACACTTTGAAAACTACTAATAAAAAATAGGTTATCTTTAGAGGATCAAACCCTTCCTCACTCCTGCAACTAGAATAACTATTGCCCACACCCATCTAATCTCTACCCTTCTTTATGCCTCACCCATATTTACTAATCTGTTGAAAAATAACCTTAAGAAACTAGAAAACTCCTACAATAATATAGCGAGGTTTGCCACAGGTAACCCTTTCAGAACACACCACTGTATTAATCTAAAGCATGTAGGGTGGCTTGAATTACAGCAGCAGCTGAAATTTAATCAACCAGCCATCGCCCATAAAATACTTTATCAACCTGCCAAGAATCCCATCCTATCTAACCTTATTCACCCCTACTATAACCTGAAGTCCCTAAGATCTTCACAAAAACTTCTTGTAAATATCAATAAATCAAACAATAGAGCTGGAGACTCTCTCTTCTCTAATACTGTTGGAAAAACCTGGAACCTACTTCCCTCCAAACTTTCCACACGTCCCTCTATTACTCTGTTTAAAAATAAACTTAAGCTCTTCCTCAATGCACATTGGATGTTCCCCTGTACTAAACCTGACTGACCAATATGCTCTTGTTACTTGATTCAACCTTACCTTCTCATCTCTGCAACAATTTCATCTTAACAACTACTATTCTACCTTTCCATCAAAGTCTTACTTATTACTGTATTCTCAAAAAAGTGGCATGTTTTACTACTAGATGTATTACTCAACTGCTACTCCATTTTACTTTCTTTTTATCTTCCTTTCTTAACTACATTTATACTGTACTTTTTAGCTATTATTCTTTCTGAACATTTAATAGTAACTTCATTAGTAATTGTACAAAGTCTAGTCAAATATTTTGCATTTTTTTATACTTTATAAATGTGTGACCGCTTAAAGTTGTTTTTACATTTTAAATATGTACTTCTGTAGATGTGAACATTATTTGAACTGTTTGGAGCTTATCTCCCCGGGCCTCTACTGAAAATAGACATATATCCAGCTAGACTAGCCCGGTCAACAAATGTAAAATAAAATAAAAAAAATAAAAATAAAATGCAGTGCAATCTTTAACACTGCAAGTTTGTATTTAACTCAACTAATATTGCAGTTGATTGCAGGTATGTAGCAGAAGCCAAACAACTCAGATAGTGAGAATTAATCAATTCAAAGATATGTGACTAACACTTATAAATACAGAGAAACCCTCTAGGCTAAGCGTTTACACTGAATATCAATGAAGTGAAACACAATAGCCCCCACTTACTGCAGAGAGATGGAGAGAGAGAGAGAGAAAGACCACAGTATTCCATGAAACAATTAAATTTAAAAATAAATAACTACAGAGAGACACAGACTACAATATTCAATGAAACAATTAAAATAGACAAAAGAAATGCAGTACAATCTTTAACCCTGCAAGTTTGTTCTTAACTCAGATTGTAATGCAGTTGATTGAAGTTATGCAGCAAAAGACAAACATCTCAGATATTGAGCAGTAATAAATTCAAAGATATGTGACTAACACTTATAAATACAGAGAACCCCTCTAGGCTAAGAGTCTAACACTGAATATAAATAAAGTGAAACACAATAGTCCCCACTTACTGCAGAGAGAGAGAGAGAGAGACCAGTATTATATGAAACAATTAAATAGAAAAATTAATAACTACAGAGAGACACAGACCACAATATTCAATGAAACAAATAAGCAGAAAAATAAAATGCAGTACAATTTTTAACACTGCAAGTTTGTACTTAACTCAGCTAGTAATACAATTGGTTTTAGGTATGTAGCAGAAGCCAAACAACTCAGATATTGAGCAGTAATAAATTCAAAGATATGTGACTAACACTTATAAATAAGAGTTTAACATTGAATATCAATAAAGTTAAACACAATAGCCCCCACTTACTGCAGACAGAGAGAGAGAGAGACCATAGTATTCTATGAAACAATTAAATAGAAAAATAGATAACTACAGAAATATACAAACCACAATATTCAATGAAACACTTAAATAGACAGGAATATAAAATGCAGTACAATTTTTAACACTGCAAGTTTGTACTTGACTCAGCTAGTAATACAAATGATTGTAGGTATGTAATAGAAGCCAAACAACTCAGATATTGAGCAGTAATAAATTCAAAGATATGTGACCAACACTTATAAATACAGAAAAACCCTATAGGCTAAGAGTTTAACACTGAATATAATGACGTTAAATGCAATAGCCGACACTTACTGCAGATTGAGAGAGAGAGAGAGAGAGACAGAGAGACAACAGTATTCTATGAAACAATTAAATAGAAAAATAAATAACTACAGAGAGATACACAAACCAAAATATTCAATGAAACAATTTAATAGTCAGAAAAATAAAATGCAGTACAATCTTTAACACTGCAAGTTTCTACTTAACTCAGATAGTAATGCAGTTGATTGTAGGTCTGGAGCAAAAGCCAAACAACTTAACTATTAAGCAGTAATAAATTCAAAGATATGTGATGAACACTTATAAATACATAAACTCTTAGCCTAGAGGGTTTTTTAACACTGAATATGAATGAAGTGAAACACAATAGCCCCCACTTACTGCAGAGAGAGAGAGAGAGAGAGAGAGAGAGAGAGAGACCATAGTATTCTATGAAACAATTAAATAGAAAAATAAATAACTAGAGAGAGACAAAGACTACAATATTCAATGAAACAATTAAATAGACAGAAAAATAAAATGCAGTACAATCTTTAACACTGCAAGTTTATACTTAACTCAGCTAGTAATACAATTGATTGTAGGTATGTAGCACAAGCCAAACAACTCAGATATTGAGCAGTAGTAAATTCAAAGATATGTGACTACCACTTATAAATACAGAGAAACCCTTTAGGCTAAGAGTTTAACACTGAATATCAATGAAGTTAAACACAATAGCCTCCACCTACTGCAGAGAGTGATAGAGAGAAAAAGAAACCACAGTATTCTATGAAACAATTAAACAGAAAAATAAATAACTACAGAGATACACAAACAATATTCAATGAAACAATTAAAAACTTGAGCTCATCAGAATAATCATGGAGTAGAAATTTGCTGTCATCTGGCTGCGAACTCACAGCTATAGAGACCAGGCGAATACAAGTACTTCACGTACTAACATGAAACTTTCAAAGTATCACATTTGGTACTGCACACAGCAATGGTGGTGGTGGTGGTGGTGCTAACCAGCACAGATGTCCCCCATAAAGTATAATAGGACCAAGCCATTTATCTGAGATAAAAACACTTTCAGTCAGAAAGCAAGTATTTGTTACTCTATATCAGCAAATATAAATTAATGAATAGGGACCAGTGAGAGACAGACAAACTTTCTAATGCCATGCTAACTAGGACCAGCATGAATATAAAGAAGCCAGGAGATGCTCTCTGGCTATGTTGTTATGCTTCCACATTAATTTTCATCCATCGCTATGTGGTGTAAGTCTAGAAACTGTTCAGGACAGGAACTGAGGATCTTACCCCAACAGTGATGAGATTGCTACATGTTACTGTCCTTCTGAAAATGATCCATTTACTATCCTCCAGGACAATTTAAAGATCTCCTTCCATCAGGATGCCCATCCACACATACATTTTTCACTAATCTTCTTTATCCTTTACAGGGCCACATATTCCAGCAGCTGGTGGGCACAAGACATTAAAACCCATTCTGGACAGACTGCCAGTATATTACATAATTTTTCACTGTATGAACTGACTAAAAACTGAAGACAATGCCTTATATTATCACAGGATAGTCACAGAGAACCATGTTAAAGAAATACTGTAACACAGGCCTGCAGTTTCAGTAGATTAGTTTTAGGCAACAATTAAATGTAGTTTTGCAGTTCTTCATATGCTTACTATTGAAACTGCAAAGTTAATAAAGTAAAGATGATGCAGTTTAATAGTAAAATGTAAGGTCTTAGTATCCATGCCGATGGAAACTCAGGTGTCTGCAGTTCACAGAATATTGCATTTGACAATGTGGCAATATATAATGATTTGGCATCAACCCCCCTTTTTTCCATTTTGTACATGGGGTCAGGGTGTCACATCAACAGTGAGTATCACCTAGAACCAATGTTCACACCATTGGGAGCCTAGCCCTGTGGCAGAAGTGGTTAACCAAAAATAATGGCTTACATTTCTTTTGGACATCACTACTTTATCACAGGAAAAACAAGTTGCACTTCAGTATCCCCACATATAAAACATAAGGCCTGACTTTAGAGTGCAGTTATTCAGTATATGTATAGGAAATAATGGAGTTGTAGAATTCACAATACTTATGTGCTTTTGATAGAAACAACCAGATTACTCTCCTGTTGTTAAAACAGCATATGCAGCCATTACAGTAAAAATTAGAGGAGTTCTCTTGTTTTAGCAGTATTGATTTTATAATAACCCTGATAAAATACACACACACACACACACACACACACACTCTCTCTCTCTCTCTCTCTCTCACACACACACACACACACACACACACACACACACACACACACACACACACTCTCTCACACACACACACACACACAAACACACACACACACACTCTCTCTCTCACACACACACACACACACACACACACACACACACACACACACACACACACACACACACGATGTGGCATCCTGCTTATAAGACTGCACAGTGAAGTACTGCTGCTTGTCTGAGGAATAATTGGTTGTAGATGGGAGCAGCTGCAAACTGCGATTCATTGCATGAAGAGACATTATGCCTAAGTACCATCTAAGCATTGAAAGTGACAGCTAGCTATCATTGATTTAAGCTCATTTATAAAGCTTCATGCAGGGCCAAGTGTTACTTTGTTCCTGTTTTTAAATGAAGTAACATCAATGAAGAACAGTTATATTTTCCAAGACATTAAGATGAAGAAAGCAGCATAGACAGCAGTTTCACTTGTGCTATCTTTAACTTCCCTTTAATTAGGCTTCCCATGTTTTAAATAAAAATGCAGATTTGATTGAATTGTATTTACAATATTACAAAAGAGAGGCATTGTAAATAGCAATTAGCAATCGTGAAACACAGCTATGTAAACAGTACTTGCCCCAAATATATCCAAAGAAAAAGGCATTCTGTAAGAAAAATTAGAAGACCCAGATTAGTCCTACTGGTTGAACATGTGATGAATGTATAGTGTGCTGCAAGGAACATAGGGAATACAGTTCCTTTACCTGCTTTAACATTCCAGCAGAAGCGTAAACTACTTTTCTGAGCCTTGTATAAGAGAGAATTTAAGGTTTTCTTCACATATTCCTACAGTTTCAGTGTACCACAAGTGGGATTCAGTTGTTTCAGGCCCTTTCAACATCCTCGATACTTGTCCCACACATCACGTCTCCATAGATCAAGTGTTAAAGGCCCTATCCAAGGCAAAGAGCACAGCTTCCATGGGACCTGATAGTATACCAGGCTGTATTCTGCACCATCTCGAGCAAGAACTAGCTTTGCCACTGAGCACCCTATTCAACCACAGCCTAAGTACAGACTTCATTCCACCTGAGTGGAGAACTGCCATTGTCATCTCCTTGCACTAAGGTAGTGCCACTACTGACCCTGGAAACTATCACCCCATTAGTTTGACAAGTCTGATCTGTAAAGCCACAAAGTGTATTATTATGAATCTCATAAACAAGGACATAGGCAATTTCCAAGCACTTGAACCCACCCAGTTTGGATTCGTCAAAGGCAGATCTTGCTTGTTGAATCTGGATGACTCCTTTGAGACTGTCACCAAGGCCCCAGATGAGGGAAAGTCAGTGCATACAGCTTACCTTGACTTGGTCAAGGCCTTTGACACAATCCTCCACTCGGGCATCATCAAAAACTAATACAACTTGGTGTAAACCCCTATTTCTTCAGGTGGGTGGCCAACTGTCTCACGGACAGGACCCTCAAGGTCAAAATTGGTGCCTCCACCTCTGATAGCAGACCTGTTACTAGTGGAGTTCCCCATGGACCTGTACTGGGACCCCTACTGTTTAGCATCTACTTCTAAGAGGTCCAGACAAAGACAAAAGACTTGTGGCTGACCACATTTGTGGACAACTGTAAGTTGGATGTTGTCATTGACTCCCCAAATGATGTTAACATATTGCAAGAGGATCTCACAGCAACTAATGATTGGTTCCAAAGTAATGGCCTCAAGTTAAACGCAAAAACATGTATTGTCATACCATTCGGCAAAATCTCGGCCACTACTGATTATCACATCAATGGCAACCCCCTAAGTACACAACCTGTGGTGAGAGACTTGGGTATTCAGGTTGATAACAATCTCACATTCAACCATCATGTAGCAGCAGTGCTCAGAAAAGCCTTTTACTTGGTTCATCTCATAAATAAAGAGATTTCTTCCAGAAAAAAGGAGGTTATTACCTCTCTATATTCCTCCATCATTAGACCAACAATCGAGTATAACATCCCGTTTGGTATGTACCTCTCCAAACATCTGTACCAACTATAAAGGCCACAAAAATACCTAGCAAAGAGAATCCATGGCCTCCAACACCTATTCTATGTGGACAGGCTCAAATCACTATCACTCTACTTGGTATCGTACAGATTGCTCAGAGGTGATCTGTGTCTCGCCTACAAGGCAATCTTGGGCCCTGCCCTACTAGAGATGCTCCATATCCATAAGTCTAACGCCTCTCGCATTATCCACTCAAAAGCCTAAATCTAATATGCGACATTAACAAAACCTACTGGAGAGACAGGTTTGTCTCCCAGAGGTTGCCCCGTCTCTGGAATAGACTTCCAATACACGTCAAACAGAGTACCTCACTGACCCTCTTCAGGCTCCACCTTTATGAGTGGATGGGAAACAACAAATTTGTCCCAGAGGTTCCACCTGTGTCTCTCATTGACAGAGGTGACAGGTGCTGACTGAGGTTTCTTTTTGGGGACAAACTCTTGGCTAGGCTTATAAGGGCCCCAGGGCCATTAGCCTAGTAATCTGCTATGATCCTATAAATATGGCAGGGGAAGAAGTACAAATATTAAGACTTTAGCAAAACAGCCACTGCCTCTACTATTAAAACTGTAGTAATTAAGAAAATAATTAATTAGTTGTATAATAAAAGAAACAAAGTAATTAAGGCCTATAATAAATCAAAATATATCCAGACTTTATCAATAACATCAGGAAAAATCTGAAAATTATCCTAAGGAAGATCAAAGTGGAGCATGGATTAAAATTAGCATATGAAGCCAAAGATAACTGTTCACCCCTCTGTATCTATATCAAACTAGTAAGAAATAATGCACAGTAATGTTCTGAGTTAATTAATAAAGCTATTACCTGTTTTGGTACTAAAACTATTGCTAATATACCTGAGAGCTTTAGTGCCAACTTCACAACTGAGATGTTGAAGTTCCACAAATTCCATGAATCCCTTCCTCCTCCCCAAAATTATTATGCAATGTGTCATAATGACATTCTCTAAAGCTAAAAATACCATGTATATGGACCCTGTCAATATACCTGTTTGATAAATCAACATCAATGATGTTCTCTCTCTCTTTAAGTCATGTGTAAATCTTCTCAACTTAAACATGGCTACAGGGTATGTATCTCAGGTTTGGAAAGCAGATATTTATTTATTTATTTGATATTTGTTGACCGGGAATGTCTGACTGAGCTTGCACTCTTTTTCAGCACAGGCCTGGGGAGAAAAGCCCCACAAAGTATTACATACACCATAAAAATGTTTACAATCAGTACAGTATATACAGTATACATGAAGTAATATAAACATGTATTATAATGATTGGATTCACACTTGTAGCATGAGAGTTAAAAAGGTGTTATTTACAAAAAAGGCAATACAACAATATGTTAAATTCCTTCTTATATCTCCAATACATAAGGACTTCTCCATACAACATAAAGGGAGCCCCATCTCAGGTCCCTAGAACTGCAGACCTATCAGTCTAACAAGCCTAATTTGTCAAACTATGGAATTTATTATATCTACTTTCATAAGTTCCATTACAAAAAAATCTTATTGCTCTAAACCCACAACAATATAGCTTTGACAAATGGAGATCATGTCTACTTAATTTAGTAAGGCTTCTTTGAGAAAATCACTAATGGTGTAGATGGTGGCTATGCTCTAATTACAATATATATGGATCTGTCCATGGCATTTAACAGTATTTCCCATTAGAATTGTAAATAAGATTAAAGACTTACATGTACATCCTTTTATTGTAAGATAAGTGGCAAACTGGCTAAATGATAGAACCCACATAGTTAAAATAGCAGTTGCCACCTTAGAAAGCAAAAAAAGATGACTACTGGCATTCCTCAGGGCACAAGGCTGGAGCCCCTTCTGTTCCACATCTACTTCTCTTTTCTCAAGCCCATTTACCCAGACATGCAGAGTACAACATTTGCTGATGACTGCAAGCTGGGTGACATCATTCATTCAGTATCTGATACAGAGTGACCACAGCAAAGGTTAAATCAAATAAATCATAATGGCCAGGCTTGTATTAAATGCAGGAAATGTAGCATTGCCACCATTGGTAAACAAATCTTACAGTATCACAATACAAACAGCACTTCACTCTGTAATGATCTAGTTGACAGAGATCTTGACATCTTCACAGAGAAATCCTTATCCTTTGACCACAACATAGCAACAGCAGTCAAGAAATCCTTCTATTTAACCCAATTGATAACTAAAGGTATCTTATCCAGTTAAAAAGAAGTTATCATTCTTTTTTCTGTCCTGATCAATCACATAATAGAATATAATGCCCCTTTTATTATGTATCGATTTAAACACATCATGGAGCTAGAAAGACCCCCAATGTTTCCTAACTACCATATTTTTTTGTAAATAAGACCTAACCAGAGAATAAGGTCTAGCATGGTTTTCCAGGGTGGTCAAGATATAAGCCCTACCCCAAAAATAAGCCCCAGTTAAGATCATCAACAACACATGATGGACGTGTTGAATTATAAAATAATATTACTGACACCCATTGACTGAGGTTATCGTACTCTGCTCACCATTTTGGACCATCTGGACACCCAATGTCTTCTCTTTGCAGAAAGTCGTAAGATTAATTTCCTGGGAGTCCTCCACAATTCTTACTGTAACCCTAATCATCACTTATACATGTATTCGAGTGTACGTATTTTTTTAATATTCATGAGTGTTAGTATTGTGATTGGCTGCTCTCTGATGCATTTTGACTGATAGGGTAATATTTGAAAAGTTTTAGTACTTAATGGCTTAATTAATCAATTCAATTATTATCTGATGAAGTCATTGCTGGTAAAGACGAAAACGCAATTTGTTTGCTAAGAGCGTTAATCTGTGCTTTTCAACAACGTTTTTTTTAAATCTGGTCTTATTAAACAGTGGAACCTTTGCTGGTGTGTTTCCTGCTTTCATCTTGGCTGCCTTAGGATTCATTTTTGGTTCGTTTTGATTGTCTTCGGTTTTTTACTAGTTTTTGTGCAGCGCATCCTAGATGGAAGGCGGAACTCCAAAGGATGATATGGGGGAATCACGGAGACTGATAGGTCAACTCACTGAGTTGATTGACCTTCTCACGCCACTTTGTCATACGTTATGCCGGAAGCAAGGTGAAGAGAGCACCAGTGTGTTAGAAGGAACCGAATGGTTAACAGGGGCTAAATCTAAAATAAAACGTCGCAAAAGTGGTTCTACACATCGCGACTTGGATACAGAAGCACCGAATGGTGAAACATTTAATCCGGCTAAGACGCCAATGGTTTTGGCGCCAATTGACATTGCAAATACATCGACTTCTTTGTTGGCAGATGCTGTCAATAGTCTTGATAACCCCACTACCTCAAATAGAAGCAAAGGTACTGTTAATACTTCCTTCCACACTTCGTGGAAGAAAAAAGACATTAATGACTGGTTGAAAATGCCATTTAATATTCAGTTTGATAATGCACATAAGCAGATTTCTGCTGATGGAACAAGTTATTTTAGCAAACTGGATAAATTGTATAAATTAATGATGAAATTTAAAACGTTAACCATAGAGAATGAATATTTAGCAGAATGTATCAACAGGAAAGTGGTTCCTAAGGGACTAAGGGTATACAAGTACCCCAATAATGTTGTAGGAGGTTCAGTTTTTCATCATGAATTGCTGAATGTATTCAATCAATGTAGTCTTGAAATTTTAAAATTAATTATCAAAGAAAATAATAGAGTGCAGGATATGTTGAAAAAGGAGATAGAGACACTGGATGTATGTATTAAGGAAGATCTTATTTTTCAAATTAAAGAAGAAAGAGACAAGTATTACAAAGTAAAGGAAGATATTGATTGGAAATGCAGCGATATTATTGAAAGAAAAATAAGTAAATTAAAGAGGGATATAAGTGAGTACGAGAATAATACGAATTATCCCAAACCATCCTTTAAGAAAAATGATTATCATAAATACCAGGTAGACCCACCTTGTGGATACAATGAGGATGGTGGAAATGTAAGGGTATATTCAGAATACGATAATGAATTTCCACCATTGAGAAGAGACTTTTCCAATTCTTACAGGAATCAGGATGAATACCAAAATTTTCAAAAAAGGGGGGGGGGAAGGGGGGGGGAGGTATTAGGTAAAATACACCCAACCCCTGACCTGTCTCAAATTCAGAATGCCATACAGGTTAATGGCATTAGACATATATTTGATAATTTTACTATTTACAATTTTAGTAATGTCATTCCCACAAAACCACATTTTCACTTGTTGAGTAAAGGGTTTAAATTTATTCCCTCTGTGAAAGGTGAAATGGTGAGCACTATTATAGATGTAAAACTATTCCTTAGAAAAATCAATTTTGATATTTTATATTCTTCTAATATTTCTAATATCAAGTTAAATTTACCTCCTCAAGACTCAAGATTGGTCCGTAGAAGCATATACAATCCACCTTTACACCCCCAAGTCAAAAACTTTGAAATTATGTTGGAAAATGAAATTAGACAACTATATGATGAAAGGGTCACTGAATTTAATCTTTCTAAACAAGAAAATGAAATACTGTATGAATTAAAGAATAACAGTGACTTGAGAATAATGAAACCGGACAAGGGGGGTGGAATTGTCTTCATGGATAACATCATATATGAAGGCAAAATGAATTCTATATTAAAAGATACTGTCAAATATACTTCTGTCTCACTCAATGAAATGAATTTGGCATATTACAAAATTGATAATTTATTAAATAATATGTTATACGAGGGACTAATGGATAGAAAGACTTTTGAATTTCTATATGTGGAAAAACCAAGAATACCAATAATATTCGGAATACCTAAGGTCCACAAAAATATGGAAGACCCACCCTTGAGACCCATTGTCTCAGCGGCAGGGTCTAAAACACTTCCATTAGCAAAATATGTGGACAATAAGGTAAAACATATAAGTGTAGAGAATCTATATACACTAAAAGATTCATGGGACCTATTAAGATGTATTGGTCCAGATTTATTTAATGAAAATTTATTATTCATTACTGTAGACGTGGTGGATCTTTTTACGTGTATACCACATAATGAAGGTCTAACCATGTTTGAGGAAATGGTTTACAGGGACACCAAGTTGACACAGACTGAAAAAAGCATAACTACCGGTTTGGTAGATATGGTCTTGAGATACAATTTCTTTACATTTCATGGTGAATATTACCAACAAGTTCAAGGTATAGCAATGGGCGCAGCTTGTGCGCCCATTTATGCTGATATAGTCCTAGCCAAATGGGAGGATGACTTTATAATCAATTCCAAGTATAAGGAATGTTGGACATTGTATCGTCGTTTTTTGGATGACATAGTTCTTTTTTGGATAGCAGGAATAGACAGATTCAATGAATTTTTTGACTATATAAACAATTCTTCCAATTTTTTGAAATTCACATATACCCTTTCAAGAGAGAAGTTACAATACTTAGATGTTGAAGTATATAAGACAGAATGTGACTTTGAAACTAAGATCTATAGGAAGGAAATGTTTTGTAACTCTTTTCTCCACTTCACTAGCGCACATCCCTCACATTGTAAGAAAAATATTGTCAAGGGGCAGTTTGTGAGGGGTAGTAGAATGACCAGCGCTAGTGAAGATTTCTTTGCAGAATGCAATTTACTTAGTAAGATGTTTGAGGAAAGGGGTAATCCAAGGGATTTTGTGATGAAATTAAGAACTGAGGTGGAATTAGGTAGAAAAACTAAATTCCAGCCGATAAAGGGACAAAAATTTGTTAATAACATTACAAATAATAGTATTGCTAATGTAGAAATTGAATCAAAATATGAACAGGCTTTAACTATGGAATACAATATGTCCAACATTAGACTCAGTGAGATATTCCGAAATTAATGGACCAAATTTCGGCTTTATCTGACATAATCAGTATAAATAACTTAACACCAAAAATTATATATAGAAATTCTAAGACTATAAAGAATATTTTAGAATCCCATACTAAACAAAACAAAATTGGTTATGGGATAGATGGACAAAAAAGGAAAGGTAGTTACAAGTGTGGTCACTGTAACCAATGTGAATACATGGCAAATGCCAGTGAAATAGCTGTCCCTAGTAGGAATAAAATTATAAAAAGTAATGGTTTTTATAATTGTGAGACAAAAGGAGTAATTTATATAGGTATTTGTAATAAATGTAGTTCATTTTATATAGGGAAGACCGAACGAGTCTTGAGGAGAAGAATATACGAACATTGTTATGAAATTTCTAAGGCTAAGGACACCAATGCCTTATATAGGCATACAAAAGAATGTGAAGAGGCTAGATTTAATTTCTTTGTTATTGAACAGGTGAAAAAGGATTTAAGAGGGGGTTTATGGGAAGAAAGGGTAGGGTATAGAGAACTATGGTGGCAAATCCATCTTAATGCCACAAAAAAACCTGGGTTAAATGATAGTATTTCTATAACCCCAGTACTCAAATTGAAAGCTGCAGACATTTAAAAATAGTTCTTCCAATTGTAATATCTATAATGACCAATAGATGGTGGTGTTTGCTTATAAGAAGTAATGATTGCAACTACTTTAAGCACACTATCAATCCAATACATATATGTTTTTAAATGTATTTTAAATATTTACTTACACTTTACAAGTATGAGGAAAATATATCAGTCTTAGGTATTTATGAAATATTTCAATATATTTATTTTAGTAACAAGAACAAAGCATATTGTTTTTATACATGTATTCGAGTGTACATATTTTTTTAATATTCATGAGTGTTAGTATTGTGATTGGCTGCTCTCTGATGCATTTTGACTGATAGGGTAATATTTGAAAAGTTTTAGTACTTAATGGCTTAATTAATCAATTCAATTATTATCTGATGAAGTCATTGCTGGTAAAGACGAAAACGCAATTTGTTTGCTAAGAGCGTTAATCTGTGCTTTTCAACAACGTTTTTTTGAAATCTGGTCTTATTAAACAGTGGAACCTTTGCTGGTGTGTTTCCTGCTTTCATCTTGGCTGCCTTAGGATTCATTTTTGGTTCGTCCTAATCATCACTCACACTTGACGGTTGAGGTCCTTGGCCCATAAACACCGGCAGGTGTACTTTGATTGATCAAAGTACAGACAATGCATGTAAAGTGCGCACACTTGATAACGAATGGCTGTGGTTGTGTCTTCTCTTCTTAACCGGTGCCATTTTGTGTTGCCACTCTGGTCTCGTATGTCTTCAATTAACCCACCCCCCCAGACAAGATAAGTTTAAAAAGAAAGAGCTATTCTGTCGAGTACAAGAAAGGAATCGTGGACTCCCGGGGAAAGAATCTCATGGCTTTCTGAAAAGAGAAGAAGTTAGATCTCCGAATGGTCTGAAAATGGCATACAGCATACGATAACCTCAGTCAACAGACCGATGAGGGAAATGCTAAGAAGTGCAAGTGTGGATCAGGTCGGCAACCATTATTTCCTGAGCTGGAAGACATCATCTGTGAATGGATTGCTAACAGGAGAGCAAAGGCTTTGGTTGTGTGCAGGGCTGATAGTCAAGCATTTGCCCTTGCAAACGCACCACAGTTAGAAATATCCCCTGAAGAATTCAAAGCATCACAACATTGGCTGGATGGCTTCCTTCAGCGATATGAACGATATGAACTGTCTCTAAGAAGATCAACAACACTGTTCAAGCTGGAAGATATAGAAGTTATTAAACGTGCACTTGTGTTCAAGTCCTTTGTTGATGGCATAGATTTTTCTAAATACCAACTCTCCAACATGATTGCAATGGATGAAACTGCAGTGTTTATGGGCCAAGGATCTCAAACAAAAATTGATTAGAAGGGTGCCTCGTCAAACTACTTGTATTTTGGCAATTCATCTAGATGGAAAGAAAACCCCACCTCTAATCATTAGTAAGGGCAAGAAAGATAAGATTGAACGTGTTTCAGGCATTTACATTCTTGAAACCGAAAAAGCCTGGTGCACACAAGCAGTTATAAGGAAGTGTGTCAATGTAATGCTGCCACTTGTTTTGCGAGGTGGAGAAAGAGGTCT
The DNA here is from genome assembly GCF_019279795.1 of Protopterus annectens. NCBI lineage: Eukaryota > Metazoa > Chordata > Ceratodontiformes > Protopteridae > Protopterus > Protopterus annectens. The sequence goes on along the minus strand of NC_056732.1, from coordinate 81,321,334 downwards.
GCTAGTCTGGGATTCAGCCAGCACTCACCGCACTAAAGAAATGAAGAAATTCCTTGCACGGAGAAGAATAGATCAAATAATGATCCCTGCAGGAATGACTGCCTATCTCCAGACTCTTGATATTGCAGTAAACAAGCCATTCAAGGACCATTTTCACATGGAACTCAATGACTACATTGAAAATAGAATGGAGAGAAATCAGCATGGAAACTTTGTGAAGCCTAGCCTACAAGAGGTCGTGACTTGGGTGAAAAATTCATAGGATAAAATCACTGACAGCTGTGTTGCCAATGCACTACGAGTAGGCTACTTGTACAAGCAGTGCTCATTTAAGGAGAGCTCTATTGCTAGGCATGACAGATTGGAACCAATGGTTCTACAGGAAATGAAGTCACAAGAAATTCAGGCCGGAATTCGGGGGCTGGAGACTTATGACAATACTCCAGAAGAAGATGACATGACTGTATTTGATTAACTTTTCCATTATCGGGGAAACAGAATGGATTGTTTCTGCTTTCAGTTTTATTCCCCTCCTCCAATATACATGTATTGAGATTTTTCTGCACTTTCTGTTAAGCATGAAATATTGCACTGTGAAAGCCAAGGTGTAGGTATTCTGAAGTTGAAATGTTTGTTGCACTCTTTATGTAGAATTCTCACACAACTGTTAATGCGTTACTTAGAACTGTTGTCCAATAACAGAAAAGTACCAAATAAATGTCAATTTGTGTACATGAATAAATGTCGATTTTTGTACATGAATAAATATCGATTTGTGTTCATGAATAAATGTTGATTTTTATACATGCATAAATGAATAAATGTAGATTGTTGTACGGTGGGTGTAAATAAGGCATCCCCTGATAATAAGCTCTAATGCGTATTTCAGCGGGGGAAGAGTATAAGACCCGGTCTTATTTTCGGGGAAATACGGTAATAAGATCACCAAATTAAAGACCCTCAGCTACAAATACAGGCTTGAAAGTCTATTTCTGTCCCAATACTTGGTACCTTATAGTCTCCTGTAAGGTAATTTATGTACAGCATTTTGTGCTGTTGAGGTCTCAGATCTCCTTGATTTCATACATTTCCATAAAACAAATGGCTTTGCAAACACTCAGATTAAAAATTAAAATCTCAAGCAAGAAAATAAACGAAACACACTAGGGAGACACATTTATTACTGGATGCTTCCTCCTTCTCTGGTATAATCTATTGCATATAGAACAGACTGATAAGCCTTACTTCCTTTAAGGCAATGTTTGATGATTGCATGGGAGCCAGTACATTCATCCCAGGCCTGACTTGCTTTGCCTCCTGTGTGCAGGAAGTGCCCTGTGAGGGAAATATCAGAGAGATGATTATGGTTTGTGGATGGACTAACTCTGTCTTGTAAACTCTATGAATCTATTAATGTATATATAAGGTGACACTCTGGGGATGCTCTAGATAATTCTGCAAATTCAAATATAGCAATCAAGTTACTCTTTTAATCAGGATTATTATTCCTTTGTCAGCTTTTGGTCGTGAAACATTACTGTCACTCCTGCCTTTTATGAATACATTGAAGAGCTATAGCAGCTAAAATGGATGCATAACTGCTACAGATAATGGGAAGAGATATATCTTCCTAGTGTCTCCCCTTAGTCCTTGGAAAATGGTCACCACAGATTGACACCTTAGGAAGTTACAACCTTTTAATATATTCCTGATGATTTTATTGGCTCTCTACTGAAATGTTGGCACATACCAGACAAGCAATGGCAGGGACCAAGGATGCCTAGCCATATACACATTTAAGCAGACAAACTTAAACATTCTTATCACCCTTCTCAAGAACTTAATAATGTCATCTCCCAAATGAAGCAGGACTATACGTGACAATGGAGGGGTAAATGTGTGTCTACCATCTAGTTATCAAAACTAGCCTTAGAGGTAACCAAAATAGTACTTTGTTTTGTCTGTAGTGGTAACCTATTCCACAGGTTAATAATACATTGAGTTAGGACCCTATCCCTTCAGCAAGTCCTGTTTATTTGTTAGTGTAGATTTAAGTCCTTAGTACAATGTTTGTAGAGCCCCTGTTTTTGTAAAGAAATAGAAGGGCTGGGTCTTTCATGGCACAAAAAGCAAGAGACAGATCATCACCCAGTGACTTCGGGCTACTGGGTATAAGGACAGTCATGCTAATCTATCAGTGTAGTTGAAGGATTAATACTTCTAATTTTCTTGATTAGAAATTTTTGGGGACTTTCCAGTTGAGTGGTATGCTCGGATTTTTACATACCAAAGGAAATATTGCATTCAACGATGGGTCTGAGAATTGAAGGGTACAGTGGTAGGATGACATCTATGGATTTTGATGATATTCCCTTGGAAATTAACTGGACCAGATAGAAGGAGGCCCTGACTATGGTGGAAACATGATAATTAAATGAGAGAAAGTTCCTTACATACGCGCCTATGTCTCTTATGATTGATCTGCAGAGGAGTACCATTTATAATACGCAAAGTAAACTAATTTTTCTGTGAAGATCTACTATTCTCCATATTTTCATTTAGTTTGAGAACATTTTTGATACATTTATGTGCATATCCCAGCCTTTGTTGGAGCTACATTTGCATCAGTAGTGGAGTGGATAACAGTGCCCAGTTTACGGTCATTAGCAAATCTGGTTAACCACACTTCTGGGACATAGGCGTGGATGTCTGCAAAATAAATGTCAAAGAAGAGAGGGCCCAGAACTGATCCCTGTGGCACCCCACTAGTTACAATCTTACATTCAAAGAAGAAACTAACACCTTTCACAACCTGGGGTCTGTTGGTTAGTCAATTTGCAATCCATGGGGCAATGCATGGGTTTACATTAAGCTTGTCTAATTTTTTAATAAGGCCATCATAGTTGATTGTGCCAAAACCTTGACCAGATTAAGGTAAGCAGGGAGCAAAGAATGATTACTATCCACAGCCCATGTAACCTTTTCAAGAAGGTTACTAGGCTCAGGAGACAGGACCTGCCCTTCACAATGCCAAACTGCTTGGGATCTTGATTAGTTAAATCGCCTATGTCCGCGTAAATTAATTCTGTTATGATACATTCCATGGCTTTGCATATAAGTCTGGTGAGGTTGATGGAGCTATAATTACCTGGGTCTGTAGAGTGGCCAACCTTGTGTGTCACAGTTGCTGTTCTCCAGGCATCAGGAAAAAAAAGTGTATATTGGCTGTGGTTGAACAATTTAAGTAGAGGGTTGGATTGTACATACTTGACACTGAAGATAATGTAGCCTGGTATGTTGTCCAGTCCCATAGCTTCTAAAACTTGTTGGTTATCTGCTAATATATTAGCTATAATCTTGGGGTCAGAATGGGTGATATTACGGATGAGCTCACTGTATTGTCAGATATTATTCCTTAATTTTCCTGCTATAACTGAAGAAAGATTCATGGTTTGCTTTATAATCTGTAGTAACCTTATGTTTATACTCTGCTTTACATTTTATAACAGATTTTTAAGTTGCTTACTGGCATGTTTTAGTGTAATCTTAAGATAGAGAGATGAGGGGTTCTTGTAACTTTTCATTATTTCATTCTTTTGTTCAACAATTTATTAATAGGGGAGTTCCACTGGACAGGTTTATTTCTGAATTTACCATTATATTTAGTACTGACTAGTATAGTGAGTACTGACTCTTCTATGCAACTGTTCAGGTGCAGATAAAAGTAAGAGGTGAATGTGTCAGTCCCCTTAACTGAGTCCATTCAGAAGGATTTCTGGAAATTTTATACAAGTCTTCTACAAGCCAAAAAAAAAGACCACAAATTACAGGGGAAGGATGGATCTTGGACATTGGCTCTTCTCCTTTAAACTTTATTTTACAAGGGGTGGGGCAAAAGGAGATGTACTAAAAGATACTGCAATTTTCAAGTTAGTATACATTTCATTATTACATTTATTGTTTTACTGTTCCAAGCATCACACTTAAAATTATTGAGGGGCTTTCAATAACACCCAAAAATCAAGCTATCTAGATCTTCTTGGATTGTCTTGGACTGAGTAGATTGATAGAAGATGAAAAACATTTCTTCCCTAAAGGTGCAACATGTAATTACATTTATGGAAGAAGCAAGTTCTCAGCCTGCAATGACCCCATCATAGAATTCTTTACCTAAATAATCCAGATAATAATATTAGACCTATTTTTACAGTTCCACACAGTTTAGGGGAATCATCATATTCCACCATCCAAGAACCATGCAGTTATTAAGTTTGGTGTTAAAACCTAAGGAGCCTCACTTTGATATAAATCTCCTATAGACTAATATGTCTTCTAAGTATGGATTATAATGGATTTATTTGGAAATAGTCATCAAGGTTATAATACCTTTTGCACAAATCCATGTGAACCAGTTTGTGCATTTATTAAGCATCATCATGCATTTAATGTTACTGGGTAAAGTCTTTTTTTACAAGGTCCAAGAAATTTTCATGCTTAATTTTAATACTCAGCGCTGGGAAGGCATTTGATAAACTGATTTGAGACTACCTGTTTAAAACTTTAACTGCATTTAACTTCTATGTGAGTACATTGGAATAGTAAAGATGTATTTAGAATCATCAATGGGAGTTAAACTTGGGTACACATATCTAAAGCCATAAGATTCAGGAAGGGAAAATCACTAGGGCCATCCTGTCAACTCTGTTTTTTATTTTGGGTATTAAACCCTCAGGAAAATTATTGCAAAATAATCTGGATAAAGCTAGATTCTGCATCAACATGATAAAGCACAAAGTTACTTTATTTGCAAAGGACCTACTGCTTTTTCTTACTTGTCTTGAGGAATATCAGTATATTTCTAAGAACATTTAGATTCTTTGGAAAAGAAGCAGAATATACCCTAAACTTGTGCAAACCTGTGGTCTTGTTAATTGGTTTTACTCTTACAAGTGTATGAGCTGTATAATTTTTAAAATGTAGAGTCACTTCCCTAAGATACTTCACTTATGGAAATGTTGCTACTTAACTAACTAAAGATCCTGAAAGAATGATGAAGTATATACCTATCATTGTGAAAAAGACAAGTTAGCATAATGGTGATAGGTACAAGGTTCAGTCCTGATATTTGGTCAATTCCTGTTAAGAGTTTTCATGTTCTCCCTGTGTCTCTGTGAGGTTCCTCCCACTTCCAAAAAACACAAGATTATTGTATCATAGGATCATATGAGATTACTAGACTAATGGCCCCAGGGCCCTTACAAGCCTAGCCAAGTTCAACCCATGTTCCCAAGGGTGTTGCAAGCAGACACAAAGATCATCACCTAATTGCTCCTGTCCAAGAGAGACACAGTTGGAACCCCAGAGTGAATTTCCAGTTACCTATCCCATCTAGTCATCCAAATTGCACTTAAATGGGGCCAACAACGGCCTTTTTTTAAGCATGAACAGGAAGCTTATTCCAAAGGCGGGGCAACCTCTGAGACAAATCTGTCTCTCCAGCAAGTTTTGTTGATGAAATATACAAGGTTAAGGTCCTTTGTGCGAGTGACCTGTGTGCCATTTTACTTGCGAATGTGCAGCATTTCCATTAAAGTTTTGTCAGAGATTGCTCTATATGCAAGTCACAGGTCACCTGTAAGCATTCTGAATGACGCAGAGTAAAGTGACAATGATTTCAGTCTGTCTGCATAACAGAGATCTTGAAGGCCCTGAATGTTCTCTGTAAGGAACTTTTGTGATCTCTCCAATTACTGCAGGTGCTTGGAAAGGAACATACCAAAGACAGGGTTCTACTATATTACTGGCCTAATGAGGGAAGAGTACAGGGGTTTATAATCTCTTTTTTTCTGGAGGCAATGCCCTTACTTATGAGATGAGCAATATAAAATTCCCTTCTTACCACTGTGGAGACATGGTGATTGAAGTTAAGGTTGCTGTCAACCTGTGTCCCCAAATCTCTCACCACTAACTGTGTGCTTAGGGTATTACTACTGATGTGGTAATCTGCAGGAACATCACCCATGCCAAAGGGGATGATAATGCATTTTTTGCATTAAGTTTAAGATCATGACTTTGGCAGCAGTCATTAGTCTGCATAAGACCTTCTTGCAGGATGTTGACATCGCTAGGGGGTTTCAATGATCGCTCCCAGTTTGCAGTCATCAGCAAACTTTGTCAGCCATAGTCCTTGAATTTTAGCCTGCACTTTGGAAAAGTAGATTCTGAACAGTAGGGGTCCCAGAACAGATCCCTGTGGAACACCACTGATTACAGGTCTGCTGGAGGAGGTGGAGTCAACTATTTTGAAAACATGCATTCTATCAGTGAGCCATTTTGCAACCCACCTGACAATATATAGGTTGATACCCAGCTGGGTGAGTTTATCAATGATGCCTGAGTGTGGGATTGTGTCAAACACCTTGGCTAAGTCCAGGTAGGCCATATGCACAGATTTGCCCTCATCTAGGGCTTTGGTGACTGTCTTGAAGAAGTCCACCAAATTTAATAGGTTTGATCTCCCCTTGACAAAGCCAAACTGGGTGAGGTGAAGCATTTGGAGATGTTCTATATCTTTGTTAATAAGGTCCATGATGATTTTTTTCCATGGCCTTGCAGATAAGACTTGTCAGGCTAATGGGTCTATAGTTTCTGGGGTCCATGGATGCACCCCTTTTGTGCAAAAGGATAATGCTAGCTTTTTTCCATTCCACTGGGATGAAGACAATACTTAGGCTGTGATTGAAAAGCGTACTCAGTGTTGATGCTAATTCTTGTTTTAATCCATGTAGAACACAGCCCGAGATGTTATCCAGTCTCATAGAGGCTGTGTTTTTGGCTTTGGTGAGAGCATTTTAAGACCTGCTCCTCGGAGATACTAGGTGTGGGATAGGTGTTAGGGATGCTTTGCAGTATATGTGGTGGAACAGAGGAATGAAGTTTCCACTGAACCTGTCAGCCAGCAGATCTGCTATATCCACAGGTTCTATATATGTAGTACCATTAATTATGAATTCAGTGCAAATCTGGGCCTTACCTTTAAGATTACGGATGTAACTAAAGAATGCCTTGTGGTTGTCCTTAGTTAGGGAAGCTAATTTGGATTCATATTTAGCTTTGGAGAACTTCACTAGGAGTCTTATTTGCTTGTTTAAGTTGTGGGCAGAGTGTTTTCAGTTTTTGAGACCATTCCTTCCTACTCTTAGACAGCAATTTCTTTCTCCTATTGTATAGCCTATGAATGCCAGTTATCAACCAGGCAGGTTTGTTTTTCCTTGAAGATCTTGCTTTGGTACTATCAGGCATGGCAGAGTCAATACAATTGTACAGGTGCTTGTATAAAGCATTGGTGTATAAGTCAGTGTAGATGCCTGGTCTATCAGTGGGGGGAAGGGTTATGAAGCTATTCATGCTTTCATGTAAGATGTTATAATTGGCCCTGGAGATTTTTTTTTTAGTGTAATTGTTGCTGGGGGGTGTCTTGTGTTATAATTATGTCTAGCGAGACTGATTCGTGGTCAGATCTCACCAGGGATGACCACACACTGGGGGTGGGGCAGCGGTCCGCCATGTTGGTGGGCACCAGGTCCAGGATGTTTGAGCCCATTGTGGGTGTGTCAACCAGCTGGTCTAGGGCATTGTATTTAATGAAGTCTAGGAACATTTGGGCAAGTGAGTTAGAACACATGTAATTTACCAAGTCTATGGACACATAATTAAAGTCACACAAAACCAGGGTGTTTGGTTGTATCTTGACTGACTCAAGTAGATCCTAGTAGGGTAAGTGGATGCCCTGATTCATGGAGTGGGGTCCTATAACTGGCAATGACCTAAAGATAGGTCTTACATACAGTCATGTTGAGTGTTCCCATCTCAAACCCACCAAACAAAAGAAACTAAGAAAGGAGTTGCAATAGCAAAGAACAAGGCATCAGAGACACTCTACCATGTTCCAGAAAGTATGTCAGTAGATGGCATAAATAAACTATATCAGGTTGCAAGGCAAAAACAGAAAGATAAATAAGATAGTCAGACACCCTTCATAAGGGATGTCAGCAACAACCTGCTCACCAGTCCACAGGACATCAAAGGCAGATGGAAAGTGTATTTCAAACAGCTTCTAAATGAAGAAAACCCCACAGAAGCTGTGCTACCCCACACACAGCCTACAATGAGAGAAGAAGAGAAGCCCTCCATAGAAGAAGTAAGAACAGCACTAAAGAAAATGAAGTCAGAGAAAGCAGCAGGCTCATATGAGGTCACAGCAGATATGCTAAGGATGCAGGGCATGATGGGGGAAAATGGGTTCTGAAGGTACTCAGCAGTGTGGAGTGAAAGGCATATCCCAGATGACTGGAACATAAGTATACTAGTGCCAGTGTACAAGAACAAAGGGGACATCCACATCTGTGGGTAGTACAGAGGTATCAAACTACTGTCACACTATATGAAAGTTCTGGAGAAGATGATTGATAAACAAATACACAGAGTAGTAGAAAGTAAAATAGGAGATGAGCAGGTTGGATTCCGATTAGATGCAGCATGAATGAACTGATGTTTGCAGTGAAACATAGTTGAGAAGAAGCTAGAGATGAGGAAGTTGTCTACCTGGACATTGCAAGACTTGGAGAAAGCTTATGACAAGGTCTCAAGAAAGCTGATTTGGGCAGCCCTGCAGTGGTTCAAAGTCTCAGACACATTAGTAGAATTAATGCAAGCTATACAGAAGGACCTAATGTTTCAAGTACAAATGGTGTTCGGTCTCACAGAGGGGTTCCCAGTGGGAGTGGGCATGTACCAGGTTTTAGCTCTGAGCCCACTGTTGTTCATACCAGTGATGGACTACATTAGCAAATGGGTTGGAGGGGAGAGATCCACAATATTGCTGTATGCAGACGATGTGGCATTACAGGCAGACTCTGATCAAGAACTTCAGCAAAGGATGGGAGAATGAAATGCAAAACTGAAGGCACATTGGATGAAACTGAGTATAGATAAGAAGTTGTAATGGCATCAAATGGTGAAGTTTAGAAGAAGCTGAGGCAGCTAATGGTGAAGTTCAGAAGAAGCTGTGAATTGAGATAGAAGGGAAAATACTGGAACAGGTTAATGGCTTCAAGTATCTGGGATGGGAGGTTGAGGAGAAGGGAAGTCTGAATGAGGAGGTCAAAGCTAGAATCAGAAGGGCTGCAGCCAAATGAAACACAATGTCAAGTATAATATATGACAGAAGAATGCTAAAGAAGCTGAAAAGTAAAGTGTACAAAACCGTGGTATGATGAGTACTACTGTATGGTACGATAACCTAGGCAGTAAAGGCAGAACAGTTAAGGAAGCTAGAGATGAGAGAGATGAACTGCCTGAGATGGGTGGTAGGACGCACACTGTGGAACACATGAACAATTAAGAATGTAAGAGTAGAAGCCAAAGTAGCTCAAATTACAGAAAAGGTCAAAGAGGACAGATTGCAGTGGTTCAGGTACATGTACAGAAAAACAATCTGGTCAAGGAGAATTGGGACAATCAGGAAAAAGGCAAGAGGAAACAAGGGCATCCAGCAAAGAGGTGGCTAGATTGTGTGACAGAAAACCTGTGACAGTCTGGCAGGAGAGTGTATTGAATAGAGAGAGATGGCAAGAGCTGATAAAATACATGACCTCATATAGAAAATGGGAAAAAGAGAGTCGATGATGATGATACCTCTCTTTGGCCCAAGTTGTTCCCTCCTCATAGAACAAAGGCTTTTTGTCTCAAATATTACATTGTCTACAAAGCAAAGCTATTATATGTTATTATTTCAATCACTGTCTGAAGTCCTCTCACGACACTTTACACATTCTGTGCTTTGTCTTATCACCCATTAGGCTGAGGAAAATAAATGAGGACTAATAAGCAGCAGCTTCCAGAATGGAATTAGTAGTGTCAAAATACAGCTATCACCGCAGTTGTATAGTCCATCTTGCTTTTTGTCCTTGAAAAGAACTGAACTCTTTTACCTTTTAGGGAGATGAGTACCTTTTCACAAAAAAATCACCAATATCTGGGTTAGTGAACCAAATCACAGTGATTCTTCATTCAGAGCAGATAATGGAAGAAAAAAAATGTCCTCAGCTTAATGGAATATTTAGTGAATGGGTATTGTGGACCATTGTTATGGATCATTGTTAGTGGCTGCAAACTGTCTAGCAACTAGAATCACAAACCATTTCATAAGCTGAAGAAAAGAGATCTGTACTCCCCAATACCGTTTTCATAAATGCTTGCAAACTAAATGTCTAATCATGTGAAAAAGATAGGAATGAAATTCTAAGCAGGAGTTCTGAAATGTTCATAGGTTAGTACTAAGCTAACTGCCCTTGTGAGCCATTTTAAGCCTAGCCAATTATCCCTTGTGAGACTCAAACCCTGCACCTTGTGTTTGTAAGGCAAACACCTTAACCATTAGGCCATCCTCCCAACCCAGTTTAACTGATATGTCTGGAAGAAGATTGAGAGAACACGTGTCTAGAATTGTGATAAAGTGTAATATACCAGAGACAATTTCTTTAATTCAAGTGTGTTTTATTTATAGTTAAAAAATCAAGCTAAAGTTAATTTTCATCACAACCGAAAACAAGCATACCTCCGCTTAACATACTTTTGATTACTTATACTTACTTAAGAAAAAAATATGAAAGATATGAAAATGAACATAATGAGATAAGTAAATTAAATGCAAAGGAAGACTGAAAAAGGGGCAGATAGTAACGGGCACCAAGTACTAAGAACTTCTAATTAAATCAAAGTAAAAAGTAAACTCTGATTCTCCCCCTACAGTTACCCCAGTTCTCTTCTAAAAAGAAACATTTTACACTGCATTAGTCTATGTATATGCAACCAATCTGTAAAGGAATATCAACTGTGTTTCAGTTATGAGAATAAAGATTTTTGCTTCTTCTTTTTATATCTTTATTTCCTTTATTCACTCACATTAGTGATATTGTTGAAAATGCATAGACTTGCATAATGGTCATAATGAGTATAGGTAAATGGCCTACTATGTTGGCAGATTAAATTAAATGTAACAGTATCATAAATGAACAGCTTTCCATTAGAAGTGTATAAAAACTTAGATCAGCTAAATTCTAATCTGTATCTTAATTAATAGTCTCATAATGTTTGTTTTTTTAATTTGCATTATATTTATTACTTGAATTTTATGTGGTGATGTATGTTTACACTAGCAATAAATTCATCCTATGGTCTATGTGTCTTTTTACTCTGAGTATACAATTTAATTGATATAAAAATGTTTATTTAGGTTTTTAGTTAGTATCATTATAGCCTAAATGAATAGTTTGTTAGATGTCACGTATCAGTTTTATAGAAATTAAATGTTTTAGAATGTTTCATTTCACTTTTATGAATTAATTATGACTAGGAAATATTTATATGAGATTGTGTCATTTGATTTGTGTTTAAGTCTGATGTATAGTCTTAGAAGCAGAATATATTAGATATGCCTGTAGTCAGTTTCTTTGAAGAAGTCCTTTTTTAAGTATGAAAATACTTAACTAAAAGATTTAAGTTTGGTTAAAGACAGAAGAAACAAATGAACAAGAAACAGCAGATTCAAGTGGAAAAGTTGTAAGAAAAATCAAGGGATGGGCACAAAGTACAATAGTAGAAGAAGCGGAGGACCCTACATACATACATACACACATACATACAAATGTTTCAAGCATGGCCATTAATGCCCTTCTAGCTTGCCAATATACCAAAACACTTGTTCCCATAATAAATGCCCAGGCTGTTCTTAAAAATATCTAAACTAGTACTTGCTTTAATGTAATTTGGTAGTCTGTTCCAAGCATCAGCTACTCTGTCAGAGAACCAATTAGTACTCTTCTCATTCTTATAGAATATTCTACATAGGTTATCTAATGATTCTCTAGTACATTTTGATAACCCCAAACATTCCCAGAGGTAGTTGTCCCTAAATGCCCTATATACCTGAATAGGATCTCCTCTTAAATATCTATAAGAGAGACTGTACAAGTTCAGATATTTTAGTCTTTCATAATAACTTAGATTTTCAAATCCATGAATGCCCTTGGTATATTTCCGCTGTACTCTTTCCAGTTTATTCATGCTTGTTTTCCTATAGGGTTTCTATATTGTTATTCCATACTAAAGTTTGAGTCTAATGTAACTAACAAACAATGACTTCATTATGTTTGATTTCCTAGACTTTATAAATCTTTTTATGCAACCTATAGTTCTATAACTGTCATTACCCAATTGGTTGATTTGATTAGAAAAACTCATAGCTGAATCTACCCATATACCCAGGTCCTCAAATGTGTCTACAGTTTCAATCACTCTGTGCTGTATTAAATATTCACCTTTCAGTTTATGTCCCCCAAATATCATATGCTTAGTTTTTGATGTATTTATCAACATATTATTCTCCTGTGCCCAAATGGTCAATTTAGTCAAATTATTTTGCAGACATGCTTTATCTGTAACACTTGTAATCAGTTTATCCAATTTTACATTGTCAGCAGAGAACACCTCAGATGAAAAAGTAAGGTCTGAAAGATACAATCTAAACAAGTAAGGGCCTAGGACAGAGCCCTGTGGGACACCCTGACTGTAACCAAGGATTTCACCTCTCCAGTTGGTGTGTGATACTTGCCATGTCCTATTTGTAAGCCATGCAGCTATCCATCTTATCAACAGTACATCGATACCTAGTTGTACTAATTTATTGATCAGTGTTTTGTGTATCACCCTGTCAAATGCTGAAGTTAAATCTATATAAATCACATCACAGCACAATTTTTCATTCATAGCTGTTATTATATTGTTACAAAACATCATGTTACAGGTGGTAATAGATCTATTTTCAACATATGCATGCTGATATATGGTTTCAAGTCCCAACCTATCCAGTTCTTACAATAACTTATCCAGTATTACCTTCTCCATTATTTTTCCACAACATGAAAGTAGACTTAAGGGTCTATATGACTCTGGTTTGTCCTACTCCCCTTTCCCTTAAAGACAGGTTTAATAAGTGCATGTCTCTAATCTTGAGGAATCTCTCCATATTTATACGACCTAGTGAATAATATATATAATGGTAGTTTAAGTTCTTGCTGAAGTGTTCTCAGGTCATTGTTACTTATTCCGTCTCCTCCCTGTGCTTTATTTCAGTCCAGTTTGCACAGTTCTTTTTCAATATAATCTAATTTGATTCCAGTATCTGGGGTTACCTTTATGTTACTAGGACAACTTACCACCCCTTTTGTGGAGGCAAACTTTTTTGCATAAGATTTTGTAAATATATTTATAATCTGTTGTGTCTGAGAATAAATTTTAGAATCTGCACACAGTTTATCAATTTGTGTATCTTTACTCCTTCCACAACTTATGTATCTATAAAAAAGGTTTCCTATTATGCTCAATATCTTTATATACATTTTCTTCACATTTTTCTTGGTCTTGTCTAACACTGCGCTTAATCTGTTTGTCCAGCTTGTTTATTTCAGTTTTCAAAGCTGTAGTTCGACCTCTCTTCCATTTCTTATATTTTATGTCTCTCACCTTAATCAGGTATCTTGTTTTTATGGAAATACACCCCCTGATGTTGTGTACCTAGATCCTGATGTTAAACATTTTTTCTTTACTTTTTGCACTCAATTTCTCTTTCAAAACTTTGCACATTCCATCTGCATTTTTTCCACTGAACACCCTAGAGCAGTAAACTGCACTGTCATGATTATGACAGAAGATAGGGTCCGAGTGTGGGCTACATGACAAAGAGAATACGAAACTCTGAAGAAGGGAGTTGTTTCTCTAAATATTAGAGACAGCACTTATTGCATTCCATAATGCAGCCTTCTGTGTACCACATATACTCTATTTCTTCAGTAGCACAATCACTCTGCTTCTATCGCTACACCACCCCCGCTATTCTGCTATTTCCTCTCACCACATTATTTTGCATACCTCTTTGTAATTGTCAACACCTCCAGTGGTCTTTGCATGGAAGCTGTTAAACAGGCATGGACAGAAAACTCCAATGTTCAAAAAGTGTGGCCACAATAAGTTTGCTGCAAAAAAAAACTCAATCTATCCTATAAAAGGTTGCCTTTGGTTGATAAAACAATAATTAAATGATTGCACTGAACTCAGTGGAAATAAACATAGCTTAAACTGGTATAGCTAATGATTTATAGTCTCCAGTTTCAGAAACAGGGAAAAATCTGTTTTACATTGAAAAAAGTATGGGATTAAGGAGTATTTGCCAAATTCAGCAGCTAGGTGCAACTGTGTCAGAAAGAAAAGTTGATACTTGTCTGGGAAGGAGCAGAAATGACATGCACCACAGTAAAAGCAGTCTTTATATGCCGTATAAGAGCTGGAGAAGAAATGATAGCTACCACTGGAACAGTAAATGTAGCCTTTATATGCTATATAACTTAGCAGGGTCATTATACTAACTACGCACAGCTTCATGTAAACTCAGTCACCAGTGACCTAGTAGGTAGCTTACCTTTGATATGGGGCAGAGCAGGAGGCTATGGGTTCCTTCCCAATATAATGCACTTGAATTCATGTGCCAGCATTGAAACTGCAGCGCAATATGAAGTGGGGGTGTCATACTTCTGAGAAGTCATTCTTCAGAAGTGACATTAAAACAAGGTGCTTGAGCTAAATATGTTAAGATTATTAAAGATTCCATGGCATATATTAGAAATAAATAGGGGGTCATTTTTATCAAAATCTCTTTTATCATCCCAACTTCTGTTGAAGGATGAATGGAAGATCAGGCAAAGAAAAGACTGGTGAGGGGATTTCTGGAGCCAATGGGTTTGGAGTGGGGTACCAATGTAAACATATTAGAAGTTTTATAAAATCTAACTGCAAGGATAGGCAATAAGACTCTACAGTGAAGGCAGAATTAGAGGGAGAACAAGGTCCGGAAGTCCAGACAGCTGTTAAACAGTAAAGAAAAGCAAGCAGGGAAAATGTAGGGACTTAACCATTTAATATAATATCAAACAGGGTAAACAATTAGAAATGTGGTGTTCTGGAAAATAAATGCCAATTGGGAAAGATCTTCTCAGTTTTATTGGGCAAATGGGATCACATCATCAAAACTCTTGGCAAGAAGGGTGAAATAGAGAGCAGACTGGCTTATGATCTGCTCTGTGGCCAGAATCTAGAGAAGTTTTTACTGACCCAATTTGCATCAACTGGCTATTAGCCAACAGGCTGGGAAAGGGCCATGAGCACACTGGAGTAGAAAGGGGGATATCAGGAGGGTTTGCAGGGCTTAGGAATAGGGCAACTAACCCTGGAGGAATGACCCACCTTATGTTGAGAAGTTTTAAAAGTTTAGATAAAGCAGACCATTCAGAGTTTGAGAGGGGGCAGGGCACCAGGACCAAGTGGGGAAATGCCAGTATTTTACAAAGTATATAAAGAAAAGGTGATAAATTGGCTCTGTTATATGTAACTACTGAAAAGGAAGAGGGATTCTTTCCTATTCTACTAATGACTAAGGTCATCTTCCTGCATAAGATGGGGAACGATAGAGAGGATTTTGGCAGCTATAGACCCAACTGCCTTTTAAATCTGGAAATCAAAATATATGTCAAAATTTTAACTAAAAGATTAGAAGGCATACTTAAAATATAATTACTAAATGTACAAAAAGGGTTCTTTAAAGGGGGGTGGTCAAGACCTAGTTAGAACCTGGCTGAACATTCAGAGATGTACCACAACTGAAAGGACATCTTTGGCAGCTTAGTACTTGGATGTCAAAAGACAATGTGATGCCATCTGCTGGGATTATCTATGGCAAGTTTTGCAGATCTTTAACAGTCCTGAGACTTTTGCTACAAAACGCAAAGGGTTCTGTAGTGCCTCCTCTACAAGGGTCCACTCTAATGGGATACTTTCTGAAGCCATTCAGACCATGGTGAGCATAATGCTTACAAATCCAATTGACGGGTGCAAGGGAGCAACAGGGGAGATACAGATCTTTTCTTGAGTTTCTGGCCTGCAGCTTAACATGGATAAAACTATTTCCTCTTAAACACAATGTGTGATGCACAATTAAGGGATCAGTCACTGATATTTACAAAGACAGTACATGAGTTATATATATATATATATATATATATATATATATATATATATATATATATATATATATATATATATATATAAAGGGGTTTTTATACCCTTTATGATGCAAGATATGGTGGATAAGAATGTTAAGCCAACCCTTCATGAGCTTAGTGAGGACAGTGACAAGTGGAAGTCTTTGAGGCTGCCTTTCTTAAGTTGAACTGCCTTAATCAGAATGTTTTTCCTCACTAAGTTTTTGTTTTTAACTAGACATCTACCTCAGATTATATATTTTAAATATGTGGAGAAATTTCAAAAAGTAATAATGAACATTCTGTGAGAAGCTAGCAAACCGAGGATTAGTGGACGTAAATTATTTACCCTAAAATCTAAGGGAGGCACTGGAATTCTAGACCTTTCAGGTTACATGGCAGCATCAGTTGGTTGGGAATGCTGCAGGGCAAGGGATGAGGTGAAGCCCATTGGGTGGGATATGTAAGTGTGGAATGAGTATTTAAGCTTGGCAAGACTGGCTGTTTCAGATGAGTCCAATGTTTGGGACACTGGGTATCTGAAGAATGGTTTGAAAAGCGGTGATTAAGAAAGGTCTTGGCTCTGGAAAGTATAGCCATAGGAAGAAAATATGGGGTTCATGTAGTTATTTTATAGATAATTTACATATTCACTGGCAGAACTGGGTGAGAGCCAATGTTATATTCTTTAAAGATCTAATGCATATGGACATTGATAGGTTTCAGTAATGCCATGAAGTGAAACAGTTAGATATCACAGGTCTTAAATGGTGGCATTCCTCCAAATCAGTTTAGTCATACTTAAGGAATGGCCAGACAGTTTAGGAAGGGGTCTCAGGATGGAGCTCAAATGCTCCTCTGAGAAGTTACTTGGACTACGCTCACTGAAAGGTCTATACAACATGATTATGGAGGAGCTGAGGGACACCATGGGAAATCTTAGGTTAAGATGAGAAATTGGGCTTAACTCATTCCCTCCAGTAGAGCTCTTTTGAGTTTGTACCTTTAACTCCTAGTGGGCGTGGCTATAGCCCTTAAAAAATGAAGTTATCTCCTTACAGTTCCAACAAATACTCATTGATGTAGGTCAGATATCAATACAACTGTGTTTGCCATCATGTATGCTTCAGGATAAAATATTCAAATATCTTGTATGTAGCATGGTTTTGCAAGTATTAAGGCAAATATGAACAAGCAATATTTGACGCCTAGAGGAGTAGTAGGAGGTAACTGCAGATGCACCTGGAGGCGTCACTCAGATGTAATGAGTTTATGATTGCTTGAGGATGAATGGAGGGAAATATCATTAGGATCACTGAATCCTAGGGTATCAGTGATTATTAGCTTCACTAGTATGAAAATGTAGTATATTCGGCATTTGGCCTCAAATCAATTATATCGGACAGCATGGGTGCAACAGGATACTTGGAGTTGTGTGGAACAAAAAACATGGTATCTTCATATGATCTAAAAGTGTGATGAGTCTTATAGGATGAAACAATCCTGGCAGCAAGAATGGTCCACAGAGTAAGCCTGCCAGATCTAACCAGTTGGGTGTGGACGGGGCAGAAGCTCAACTTAGCAAATGCAATGTGCACTTAGATTATGCATCTGATAGTGGTGCTTTTAGCTATAAATTTAAAAAACTGGAAAACTATGCTTATAAACTAAAAGCAACAATTAGCTCTGTATCTTTCTAAGTTTAAAACTCAAGGATTTAAAATGCTGACTGTAGTCTGTTTGAAGAATATAGTCGTATATTTTTATATGAACTGTGTAGTACAGTTAATACAACTGCTTAATTTATATGGTTGATGTGACAGGGCATTTTACTGCAGGATAGTTTATCTTAATACCCTAGTTATAGAATAGATAATTTTATTTCATGTTTGCCTTTATGCAGTTATGTATCTCATACCATTGCATGTACAATTGCATAGAAGATAGTATTTTGGGAGTAAATATAGATCCAGGTACAGATTTACATAGAATGTGTTCAATTGTAATATACAGATTTGACATTTTATTTTAAATAATGTTTTTATATAATACATTTCTGTTTAAAAAATCTCTTTCATCTCATAAACAAAAGAATCAATACTTCAGAAGATACATACATTAAAAAATATTGCTAAGAAAAAAGAAACATACAAATATGCATCATGGAAGAAAAATAAACAATAGTAATTTCATACTAAATCACATTATACAAAAATACAATTCTTTTCTGTTTTGGCAAATAAATGCAGTGTCCCATTTTTCATTATATAGCACATATCTACATCTACCAAACAAAGCATGACAAATATATATACAGACTACATTATTCAATTCATTTAATGAACCCTCTTTCTAAACATGTCGACCATATGCATTATAAAACAGTTATTTTTCTGCATAAAGCTTCACATCCTAAGTATGAGTCATAATTCACAATTTTATTTATACCACTGCACCTTAGTAAAACATGCTTTCATACCTCTCAACTTCTTAATGCAAGAAATCTGGACAAAGCCTAAAATAATGGGGGGCAAAGGGCCAAAAATAGGGACAGATTTTAAATATTGCTCTTATAAACTTAGAAAGATGTTAGAATAATAGGATTTGTGTCAGCATGCATTTTCTGAAGGAAGTAAAGTCTGAAACTCAAATATATGTCATTATTTGTTCATTGACTTCAATCCTCTGTGATTTGTCAGAAAACCACAGATTTTATGAGGAACAGACCAAATATTTGAGGCAAAAATCTGTACAGTTGAGCAGTATGTATGCTTTATATCCTCTTCTGTATTCATGAATTCTTCCATATTGCAGAATTGCCCCATTAGGAACACTGCTTCCCTGATTTCCTGACCAAATTTTCCATACAATGTTTAAATATCATCTCTGGTGTCCTCTTCAAAAACACAATACGCCCTGTGCAACCAATCCACTCAAAAAAAAGTAAACAAATAAATTAATATTTATTACTATATTTGGATTTTTGTCACCCAAAATGTCACTGCATTTATACACCAGTCATATAATGTCTTGCATCATGATATTTACAAGTACACGCCTAGGTCCAAATTGCTGAAATGCCTCACACACACATACACACAGAATGTACATAGTGATACCTTCATTGTCCTTGACAGTTTAAATCTGATATAGCTGCCATGAGACAGATGAGTGCACAGACTCCACAGCAGTTATCTGTCTCATGGCAGCAGGTGCAGCTCCTCGAAGAAATACGCTTTCACAAAAAGCTACACTTAAAATGTAATTTGGACAGTTTCTGATAAAGTGTTCTTAAAAATAATGGGTGACAGATTCCTGTATCTGTGGAATTAAATACTGCTTAGTCTCCATTGTTTTTAACTCTTTATTGCTCTTTTGCAGTTAAATAGACAGGCATACTTTATAACAGACCTTAAACATCTCACCATGACTGCTCCTGCTTGCAGCCTCAACTGCCAGAAGATGTTTATCCTCAAGAAATGGAGAAGGATGGAGACCAAAGATTCTTCATACCAGATGGGATTCGTCCTCATTTAGAACCATATAGAATTGAGGTAAATATGTTAAAAAGGCCTACTATTTTTTTTTGTAATCTGCAGTCAGTCTTATCAAATGTTCATGTCAGCAAAGTAAGTATTTTAACAAAGTATATCTAAAATGGATTCCATGTATGGTTTAACTTTCTTTTGTACAACAAAGCTTTATCTAATTAAAAATGAATGATGCTGTTGTTACTATACACAGTATTAGAATTACTGATGTTCTGTAGTCCTATCCCACCTTCATTCTTACATATGGGTTCGGGGCCGATCCTCGGCTCCGACTCAGCTGATTACAAAGCTCAACGTCTCGACGGCTCGTGGCAAGGTATGGTCATCCCATAATGCACTAGTAACAATCCCCAGATCTTGTTTGCCGGTCTCTGAGTTCAGAAGTGTTCTCTTTCTTGGCCGTGGCTAAGTTGGAATATTTTTTTCTTCAAATATTTATAGTGTTCTTTTTTACTGTAAAGTTAGTTTAGTATTAATAGCTTGCTGTTGTTAACTTGCGAGTAGTTAGTGTGTTTCTGAAGTTTTATTGCAAATTGTTCTTGCTAATTATTGGCCGTTGCTTCCGTAGGCCTTCCTTAGTGGTATCCCTTCGTTTTCTGTTGTGCTAGTTTTTTATTAATCTTTCTCAAGCATAGGTCCATTTTTTAGTTAGAGGACCTATTTTTGCCTTTTCTGTTGCTTGTTTATTCCCTATCTCACCTACCCTCTGTTCAGCTCTTGGTCCATTTAAGTTAGTGGACCTAGTCCTCTATTACCTTTCTTCCTTGTGTGTTGTTTCTTCAGCAGAGCTAGGCCCGTTTATGTTAGAGGACCTAGTCCTCTGTTGCCTTTCTCCCTTGTGTGTTGTTTCTTGAGCAGGGCTAGGCCCATTTAAGTTAGAGGACCTTGTCCTCTATTGTTATTGTCTGTCTACGATTATAGTCTGTTGTCGTTGTTGTGGTAGTATGTGTCTAAGGAAATTAAAGACCATAAACCTTCGGGTTTTAAGAAATGCCTAAAATGTTCACAAAAAATGTCCCTGACTGACTGGCATAGTATTTGTGTTTATTGTTTGGGAGCCATACATCTACAGGAGTCATGTACTTTTTGCCATTCTTTTAGTTCCCGGGTTCTCCAGGAAAGGAAGAACAAACTGATTTTGAAAAGTCTCCTTAAACCTTCCTTTGAGCAGGATTTAACTAGTTCTTCCTCTTCTCAGTCCAGGTCTCCCTCTTCAAAAAAAAAAGAAGGTTAAGTCAGTGAAAAGACAGTCTCCTACACTGACTCACAAATCAGGACCTCCAGAGAAAGTTGCCAAAGTTGACAAACCTTTTACCTCTTCGGCTCCTCTGCCTTCGGATCTGGTTGAGGTTATTGATATAGACCTTACAGTTTTGGCCCCACGTTTTTTGGAGCCTATAGCTGAATCCGTACCTTGGAGCTGGTCAAGAAACTTACTACCAGTATCCACGACACTTAGATCTCCAATTTTGCAGAGATCTCGATCCCCTACCTTGTCTTCCAGATCCTCCAGGAGTCTTTCTGAGGAGGATGTCGAGAGGGTGTTGCTTAAACTTTTGAAGTCGTCGGCACTTGAAAATTTGTCGGCTCTGACCCAATCAGTTCCAGAGCCGTCTAAGGCCATATTACCTGCTTCTGTTCCTCCTCCGAGCCATGCTGGACTTTGAGCCAGATCTATTGGTGCAGTTTGTTGTGGAACCATTTGTTCCAGCACTCCAAGTTTCTTTCTTGGAGCTGTGTTCCACCCTGACACCTTCAGTGCTGACCTTGATGTCTAGGAGCCGAAGCTCAACAGTCAGCCCCGATGGGGACGCTCGGACCCGAACTTCTTCAGTTCCGAGCCTACCTCTCGGTACGTTGGCTCAGCTGAGCTCAGATCCTACATCAGTTTCGGAGCCAATCGCTCTGGAGCCAGGGGCTACTTCCGCTTCTTCTGAACCGGTGGTGTCCTCGGAGCCGGGGGGATCTGCCTTTGAGATGATGTGGCACGTGCTGTCTAGATCTTCAGCTCTACAAAAGGATACCGATGTTCTTCCCTCTCAAGCTCCAACCTCTGTCTCAGTACCATCCCTCTCTCATGACAGCAGAGACCTGCAGCCTCAGGAGCTCCCCTTGGGTGGCCCCCAGTCTTTGAGACCCCTCCAGAATACCCTTCTGAGGAGCCTCCTTGGAAGAAAACTTGAAAGAGGAAGTATGTAGACTCCCCCAATGAGTCCATCACCTCTAACACTGACCTCCAGGAGTCAGAAGGGTCCCCTAGGTCATGCTCTGATGATATCTCCTTCGCAGATATCCTAGAGATCCTGAAACAGAGAGGCGGCTGGCCCACCATCACCCCTTCTGATGAGGAGTTAGTGTACCTGAAGGCTTTCAGGTCTCAACCTTCAGCCTCTTGGGCATCTCCACCTTTCGATGAGCTGTTAGATTTGGTGAGTAGAAAGGTGTGGGGAACTCCTGACACTGTGGAACCAGTCCCTAGAAGGCCGAACAAATTATTTT
The DNA here is from genome assembly GCF_019279795.1 of Protopterus annectens. Lineage (NCBI taxonomy): Eukaryota > Metazoa > Chordata > Ceratodontiformes > Protopteridae > Protopterus > Protopterus annectens. Next base: position 81,299,133 of record NC_056732.1, on the reverse strand, counting down.
CTGCTCCTAAGGAAAAAGAGTTTCTGACCAAAGGTGTAGCTGTAGATCCCATGGTGGTGGCAGCAGCCACAAAGAAAGAACTAGCAGAGACTTCCTCATCTGTCCTACCCACCGAACAAATAGTCTCAATCAATGGGCAGATACAGAAAGCGTATTTTTTTTTTCAGCGGCTTTCTTCACTCAGATTGCTGAATTACCTCACCCATTTCACTAGGCTTCAAAGAGATCTCCTAAAAGAGCTGGGAGATACTCTCCAAGGTACTTTAAGTGAAGGAGTCCCTGAGAAGGTTACTGCTCAGTTGTCCACATTAAACTCTATTGCTAACTCCTCCATGAGGCTGATATCTTACGCAGCAGATTCAGGAGTTTCCCTTAGGAGACACTCCTTGATGCACTTGTGTAACTTTGCAGAGCCCTTCAAATCTACATTTACCAATGCCCCCTTTGACAGTTCCTCTCTGTTTGGACCAAAGGTAAAAGACACACTCACCAGATGCGAGCAGGAAGGGAAGACTCTCTCTGCTGTGGGAGCACAGTTTTTCATCCCTTCTAGACAATACCCTAAAGGTCAGAGAGGGGGAAAAACGTGGTTCAAGAAATCTCAGAGATTTTTCCCAGATGCACAAGGTGATTCCTTCTCTAGAGGCAGAGGAGGAGGAAATAGAGGTAGATGTCACCCAAGGCAGGGGGGGTCTGCAAAATCAGGGGGACTGCAATCCTTTTCGTGGACGTCCCTATCAGCGGTCCTGAAGTGAGGCCTGGCTGCTCTTCTCTAGAGACAGTTGGGGGTCACTTTTTTTGTACCCAGAAGCCTGGCATGACATCACACAAGATAGGTAGGTACAAAGGACAATTTCCAGAGGATACTCCATACCCTTCTGTTTTCCACCTCATCTAACCAAGAGAATCTCAGATGTTCCACCCAATCACAGAGATCAAGCAACTATAGAAGTCCAAAAGTTGCTTCAAAAGAGAGTCATCCAAACCATCCCCGCAGACCAGATAGGATTCGGAACTTGCTCCAGATTCTTTTTAGTGCCAAAATGAACAGGGGACTGGAAGCCCATCTTGGATCTCAGCAAGTTAAATGAATCAGTGAAGAAGTCCAAATTCTGAATGGTAACACTGCAGTCTATACTCCCTGTGTTAGGGAAAGACAATTGGATGTGCTCCATAGACCTCCAAGATGCGTACTATCACATAAAAATGGACAGAGCATCAAGGAGTCATTTAAGCTTCTGGCTGGGAGCCAGTCATTACCAATTTTGTGCTCTGCCCTTTGGTCTCACCACAGCCCCCGGAGTGTTCACCAAATGCATGGCGGTAGTAATGGCTCACTTGAGACATCTTGGATTCCAAGTCTTTCCATACCTGGACAACTGGCTCCTGACTGCCAACACCAGGCACCTACGTCTACAAGCCAGGGATTCAACAATCTGAGCCTGTACTCAGCTAAGCATCACTAAAAATTGGGAAAAGTTTGTTTTGTCACCCTCTCAATATGTGACTTTTATAGGCACAGAAATAGACAGAGTCGCAATGATGGCTCACCTTCCTTCAGACAGAGTGCAGAATCTAAGACAATAAATATACAGCCTGCTTCCCCAACACAAAGTCAAAGCGAAGACAGTGCTCAAACTACTGGGAACCATGGCCTCTACTATAACTCTAGTTCCATTAGCCAGACTACATACAAGAATTCTACAATGGCTACTCTTTTCCCAGTGGTCTCTTCAGCAACTGCCTCTGTCTCATCCCATTTTAATAATGGAATCTTGCAAAAAGAACCTTCGTTGGTGGATCCAGTCCAATCAACTAACGAGAGGGAGACCATTCATTCCTCGCCAACCCGTTGATACTGTGACCACAGATGCCTCCCAGATGGGGGGGGGGGTTATCTAGGAAGCACAGTCCAAGGCACATGGCAAGAACATGAGGCTCACTTGCATATCAATGTTTTAGAGATGAGAGCAATGCTGCTAGCGTTGCAAGCACTTCACGACTTTCTTCCTCTAGGGACAATAGCAATCCAATCAGACAATATGTCAGTGATATGGTATATAAACAAACAAGGGGGAACCCGATCCTACCCCCTATATCAAGAGGCTCTATGTGTTTGGCAGTGGTGATATCTTCCCAGCGCTTTCTAGTTGCAACGCATATCCCGAGGAGAACCAATGTGATAGCTGACAAGCTCAGCAGGGCAATCTTGATGCCTCACGAGTGGTCTTTGAATCAGAAAGTCGAATCAGATTTTCCACAAATGGGGACAGCCTTGCTGCAATCTGTTTGCCACCCCAATGAACACCAAATGCAGCAGCTACTTCACCCTTATCCCCCCCCCCCCCGGGGGAGACACTAAGAGACGCACTTGTCCATAATTAGCCCTTGGGACTTCTTTATGCTTTTCCTCCCTTTCCGCTAATATTGAAAGTTATCCAGAAAGCAAAAACTTTGGGAAGCAGAATGATTCTCATCACTCCTTACTGGCCTCATCAGATTTGGATTCCCTTTCTCGAGCCCCACCTTCTGGAAGATCCATGGACTGTGGACCCAGTACCAGACCTTCTGACACACAGGTCAGGCACGTTCCATCCCTGTCTCCACACCCTCAGCTCGACAGCATGGCTGCTCCACTTCCATCCCTAGTCAGGCTTCATGATTTCTCCCCTGCGGATACACATATCCTGATGTCATCTCAAACTTTCTACAAAAAAAAAATTGTACGCTAGCAAATGGAAAAGATTTTCTCTTTCGGCACAAGCTAGGAACATAGATCCATAAACAGCCTCCATTCCCTTAGTATTAGAATTTCTAACCGATCTTTTTCATCAGGGATCAGCTGCTGCTACAATCAAAGTTCAATTAGCAGCTATCTCCAATTGTCATTTGGGGCAACATGAACCTAATCCTATGGCTCACAGATTGTGTAAATCATTTTAAAAAGGCATTAACTTACTAAGACCTCCTTTTTAAGAACCTATATCTCCCTGGGATTTTAATTTTGTTCTTTCAAAACTTACCTCACCACCTTTTGAACCTTCACATACATGTGATTTAAAGTTCCTTTCATGGAAGACCATTTTTCTGGTAGCCATTACATCCATGAGAAGAGTGTCATAGCTGCAAGCACTCTCAGTTAAACCTCCTTACTTTATATTCCTTAGAGACAGTTTCCCTTCGCACTAACCCTTCCTTCGTCCCCAAGATTTGTTCACAGTCAAATATTAATCAAACTATTAAACTGCCAGTCTTTTTTCCAAATTATACAAACAAAGTGGAATATAAGTTTCATCAACTTGATGTACACAGACAGTTAAGGTTCAATCTACATAGAACCAAAGAGTTCAGGAGATCAGACCAATTATTTATATCTTTTTCGGAGACGAGAAAAAGAATGCCAGTCTCCAAGATAACGTTATCAAACTGAATTTCAAACTGCATATCTTTTATTTACTCTTCTAATGGCAAAGATCTCCCATTCAGAATTAACGCTCATTCCACCAGATCTATATCCACATCTGCCGCTTTTCATGCCAGAATTCCAGTGGACAGTATATGTGCAGCAGCAACTTGGGCTACCCCTCATACCTTTATTACTCATTACAAATTAGACCTGACCTCCAGGGGTAGATCCTCCTTTGGTTCCACGGTTCTTAGGAGTATATTCCCACGAGCCACCCAGGAAAAAGGTGCTAGGGACGCTGTCCCATATGTAAGAATGAAGGCAAGATAGGCCTACAGAACATAAAGAAGTTATGTACTTACCATAACGTTCCATGTTTGTAGTCCATCTTGCCCTTTATTTTTAGGAAACCACCCACCTAACCCCGTCCATGTATCCTTGGAGGATCGGGAGACAAGATAATGTCTATCTTTCTTAGAGTTGGAGACCTTTCATCTTTTGTTTTTCCTTGTGGAAATACCTTTATATCACTATTACAGACAGCAGCAAACAAGATCTGGGGATTGTTACTAGTGCATTATGGGATACCTACCTTGCCACGAGCCAACTTAGAGACTTCAAGCTTTGTAATCAGCTGAGTCGGAGCAGAGGATCAGCTCCAAATGCATATGTAAGAAAGAAGGGCGAAATGGACTACAAACATGGAACATTATGGTGAGTACATAACTTCTTTTTTTTGTTTATGTGATCACATTTATAAATGTTCAGCCAGTCAAACTGAGTATTTTGCAAGTATGTGCTTTCATGGGAAATATTATGATTCAAAAAACAATTTAAAAATGGCAAGAGATCTGAGAAAAATATAAATAATTGCATGCATTGATTTAAAACATGGTTTGTGTTATGAAAAAGGTTCAAACATTGACTGACATGCAACATTCTGACAAATTACGAGGTATAATCTCAAATGATAGAACACGCACACACAGACACACACACAGACAAACGCACACACACACATAGACACACACACACACACACACACACACACACACACACACACACACACACACACACACACTGATGTGCTTCAGTGAGATTGAAATTAAAATATGTACAGTTTAAGCCCATCGATAATAGAAAGGATAAGAAGCAATTATATGCAAACTGGTTATATCATCTTATTCACAGAGATTAGTGAGAAAGACAGAGAGAGAATTACTTGGTACATTTGTTTTTGCCTTTGACTCTATTTTTTGGAAGCTGTACAAACTGTTATTTTAATAATATTTTGGTCTAGGCCTATGGGCTGAGGTAATAGATAACCTCACCATACAGGAATCTGTTTCTGCTAGTTTATCACTTTGCTCAGTGAACCAGATTATTGCAAGCATACTCTGTTTGGAGGTAGCAGGCTGAATGCATGGGAAGGTGTGCAGGTTTAATCTTGGAAGGCCAACAGCGGTTTCTGCTCTCATCATGCTTTTGCATGTGGTACGTGTGGTGCATTATTATCAGTGCTCCATATTTCAATGGTTGGTGTAAGTGGCTCAGGATGGTCATGAGCTATAGTGTTTGGATCCCCTCTAGTACCACCGCAAAAGTTCATCTTTATATCTTATCTTTACTCTATGGCACCTATGTCTCTAATGGATACAGGCAGCCTGTGAATGGTTCATTTCCCAGGCTCCTGCTTGTAAACGCTTTATCCCCCACACCCTTGCTTACACATACCAAGGGTACCAGAACTTGTCAGAAATTTGGGATGCATGGCTAGGCTTAAAGGCCCCCAGTGATCATAAGCCTAAGACACATCTATGAACCAATGATCTCTTAAAAATCTTAAAACTGATGGCCAAACAGATTAAAGTCTAAACAAGGCACACAGATATGAATCATTAAACTACTTTCTAAGTATAACCTGCCACAACCACATGAAAGAAATATGTACCGTGTCCTGGGTATGGGTCTACACCATACACAAATAAGCTTCACACTGAACACCCTACTAAGCAGATTCTTTGGCCTAGCTCTCCAGATGCCTTCTCAACATTCTCTCTGTTTCACTGCCTTCCACTGCTCACTTCCACACATTAACTGTACCTTAAATAAACTCTTACATATACACACACACACACACACACACACACACACACACACACACACACACACACACACACACACACACCCACAATAACACAAACACACACACACACACACACACACACACACACACACACACACACACACACACACACACACACACACACACACACACACACACACACACACACACACACTAATTTCCAGTGAAGGCTGGTATTATTTCCAACACTACAGCCTTCTATTCTAACATGAGGTAGTAAACTGCCACCATCCACATTATCAAGTTTGAACCACCCAGTTATTGTTTCGCTCTGCTAATATGCCAAATGATTACAAACAAAAGTGATGAGCGGTCTGGCCAATTAGTGATGGATGGCAGCAGGTTATTACTATTTATCAATAAACGACCTGTTATAAATTAATAAATTAATAAGTAAACAGATCACTAGGCACAAACTATTTAAAAGTGAATAAATATATACTTTCAAAAATGAATTAATCAATACAGCCAAATTGTACATGGAAACAGAAAAAAAAATCATTTTGATCAAACAGAATTGAAGAAAGAAAAACATCTTCATATAGCTAGTTATACAATAGCTGAATGTTCAGAACACATCAGACAGAGACAAAGTGCAGAGAGCTCACAGGTCACAGGCCGATGGGTATTTCTTCTCATCTGTTCTTTTTCTTTGTTTCATGTATATCTTTTAATAGAGCCCAAAGTACTCTCAGCTGTACAGATTTTTGCCTTATATTTTTGGTCTATTCCTCATAAAATTGTATTTTTTTGACAAATCACTGGGGTGATTTAAAGATTAAAGTCACTAAATAATGATAATCATTTGAGCTTCAGGCTGGTATAGGGAGAGAGTTAGCTGATATGATGGACAGAAGGAAGGTTGGTATATTGTGTGCGCAAGAGACCAGATGGAAGGGGAGCAAGGCTAGGTGTATCGGAGGCAGGTTCAAATTGTTTTATCATGGTGTGGATGGGAGGAGAAATGGCGTAGGCATTATCCTGAAGGAACAGTATGCTAAGAGTGTTTTGGAAGTGAAAACAGTGTCAGATAGAGTGATGTTTATGAAGTTGGAAATCGATGGTGTAATGATGAATGTTGTTAGTGCATATGCTCCACAAGTTGGGTGTGCGGTGGATGAGAAAGAAAAATTTTGGAGTGAGTTGGATGAAGTGGTGATGACTGTACCCAAGAGTGAGAGAGTGGTGCTTGGAGCAGATTTCAATGGGCATGTTGGAGAAGGGAACAGAGGGGATGAGGAAGTGATGGGTAGGTATGGTGTTAAACAAAGGAATGCAGAAGGTCAGATGGTAGTGGATTTTGCAAAAAGGATGGATATGGCTGTGGTGAATACGTATTTTAACAAGAGGGAGGAGCATAGGGTGACATACAAAAGTAGAGGAAGATGCACACAGGTGGATTATATCTTATTTAGAAGGGCCAGTCTGAAGGAGATTGGAGACTGTAAAGTAGTGGCAAGGGAAAGTGTAGTTAGGCAGCATAGGATGGTGGTTTGTAGGATGACATTGGTGATCAAGAAGAGGAGGAGGAATGTGAGGGCAGTACCAAGGATCAAATGGTGGAAATTGAAAAAGGGTAATTGTGAGGTAGAGTTCAGGGAAAAGTTAAGACAGGCACTAGGTGGCAGTGCAGAGTTACCAAATAGCTGGGTAACTACAGCAGAGCTAGTAAGGGAGATGGCTAGAAAGGTGATTGGTGTGACATCTGGAAAGAGGAAGGAGGACAAGGAGACCTGGTGGTGGAATGAGGAAGTACAGGAGAGTATACAGAGAAAGAGGTTGGCAAAGAAGAAGTGGGATTGTCAGAGAGATGAAGAAAGTAGACAGGAGTATAAGGAGATGAGATGCATTTCAAAGATAGAGATGTGGCGAAGGCTAAGGATAAGGCATATGAAGAGTTGTATGAAAGGTTGGACACTAAGGAGGGAGAAAAAACCTGTACCGTTTGGCTAGACAGAGGGACTGAGCTAGGAAAGATGTGCAGCAGGTAAGGGTGATAAAGGAAAATGAGGAAAACGTACTCACAAGCGAGGAGTGTGTGTTGAGCAGATGGAAAGAGTACTTTGAGGGGCTGATGAATGAAGAGAATGAGATGGAGAGAAGGTTGGATGATGTGCGAATAGTGAATCATGAAGTGCAGTGGATTAGCAAGGAGGAAGTAAGGATAGCTATGAACAGGATGAAGAATGGCAAGGCTGTTGGTTCAGATGACATACCTGTGGAAGCATGGAGGTGTTTAGGTGAAATGGCAGTGGAGTTTTTGACTAGATTCTTTAATGAAATCTGGGAAAGTGAGAGGATGCTGAGGAATGGAGGAAAAAGTGCTTTGGTACCGATTTTTAAGAATAAGGGTGATGTGCAGAGCTGTAGTAACTCCAGAGGGATTACATTGATCAGTCACAGCATGAAGTTATGGGAAAGAGTAGTGGAAGCTAGGTTAAGAAGGGAGGTGATGATTAATTACCAGCAGTATGGTTTCATGCCAGGAAAGAGCACTGCAGATGCGACGTTTGCTCTGAGAGTGTTGATGGAGAAGTACAGAGAAGGTCAGAAGGAGATGCATTGTGTCTTTGTGGACTTTGAGAAAGCATATGACAGCATGCCTAGAGAGGAGTTGTAGTATTGTATGAAGAAGTCGGGAGTGTCAGAGAAGTATGTAAGAGTGGTACAGGATATGTACGAGGGTAGTGTGACAGAGGTGAGGTCTGCGGTAGGAGTGACAGATGCATTTAAGGTGAAGGTGGGATTACATCAAGGATCAGCTCTGAGCCCTTTCTTATTTGCAATGGTGATGGACAGGTTGACAGACGAGATCAGACAGGAGTCCCTGTGGACTATGATGTTTGCAGATGACATTGTGATCTGTAGTGAGAGTAGGGAACAGGTGGAGGAGACCCTGGAGAGGTGGAGATATGCTCTAGAGAGAAGAGGAATGAAGGTCTAAGACAGAATATATGTGTGTGACTGAGAGGGAGGCTACAGGAATGGTGAGGATGCAGGGAGTAGAGGTGGCGAAGGTGGATGAGTTTAAATACTTGGGAGCAACAGTTCAGAGTAATGGTGAGTGTGGAAGCGAGGTGAAGAAGAGAGTACAGGCAGGATGGATTGGGTTGAGAAAAGTGTCAGGAGTAATTTGTGACAGACCGATACCAGTAAGAGTGAAAGGGAAGGTCTACAAGAGAGTAGTGAGACCAGCTATATTATATGGGTTGGAGACAGTGGCACTGGCAAAAAGGCAGGAGTCAGAGCTGGATGTGGCAGAGTTAAAGATGTTAAGATTTGCAATGGGTGTGACGAGGGTAGACAGGATTAGGAATAAGTACATTAGAGGGTCAGCCCAGGTTGGAAGGTTTGGTGACAAAGCCAGAAAGGCAAGATTATGTTAGTTTGGACATGTGCTGAGGAGGGATGCAGAGTATATTGGGAAAAAGATGCTAAGGATGAAGCTGCCAGGTAACAGGAAAAGAGGACGGCCTAAGATAAGGTTTATGGATGTGGTGAGATAGGACATGCAGGTGGTTGGTGTGACAGAGCAAGATGCAGAGGACAGGAAGAAATGGAAACAGATGATCCACTGTGGCGACCCCTAATGGGAGCAGCCAAAAGAAGATGAAGAAGAAGAAGAAGATTTGAGTTTCACACTTCACATCCTTTAGAAAATGCATGCTAACACAAATACTGTTATTCTAGCAACTTTCTATGTTTATAAGAGCAATATTTAAAATCTGTCCCTGTTTTGGGCCTTTGTCCCCCCATTTTGTTAGGCTCTGTCCAGATTTCTCACACTAAGAGGTTGAGAGGTATGGATCCAACTGAGTAAGGTTTCATATTTAGATGTTCTTTTTTTCTTTTTCTTTTTACTTAGTTTTGAATAGCTATTATCTTAACAAATGTTTTGCTTTTGTACCCTTTTAGCTTCCTGGTATTGGAATAATCACATATCTTGCAATCAAAGTGCAGAGCAACTCCAAATCCCAGTTCCCAAATCTGCTTTACATTTCACATTCTCTGCATAAATGTTGTAGTTCAGAGCAGAAAGAAGTTGCAATTTAATTTGCAAGCATTTTATATTCTTTCTCTTCACAGCAAAATGTCACAAGTTCCCACATCTTTCTGTGCCACTGCGAAACACACATTGCAGATTGTTGTTGTATCTTTCGGCTTTTCCCGGTTAGGGGTCAACACAGCGGAACTCCGGTCCGCTAATGATTGGCAGTAGATTTTTACGTACTGAGTTGCCAGCTCTGCTGCACAACCTTCAACAAAGATACGCCCATTCACGCATGTCTCCACAGAGAAGACGCTTTATCTGAGACTCGAACAGGACAATGTTTTCCTGTGCGGCGACAACGCTACCGCAGCACCACCACACACATATTTTTAGTTCACTTGCTTTAGGTTTTACAATTTTTAAATGACAACAGCGGGATTCTATTATTAAATGCTCAACTTCTCTGTCCTTTATCTCCCTATTTACTGTCCCTGCTATGAATAAACAAAAATACATTTAAAATATTTTAAATTGACTCTTTCTCTCCACTAGAACTGTACCTTACTGTACTGTGGTTTCACTTTCAAAAAACTTTTATCCCACCCTAGAAAAGCTTGCTTTAGTCTCTAATTCACTGATGTCATCAAGACCACTGAATACAGGTAGTTGTCTGGCCAATTCCCTCCCCAAAATGACCACCACAACCGTCCTAAAAACCCACCCATGCTGTGATGTCACAGCTCCCTGGTCCTTTCCCTACCCATACAGAAAATAAAGGCTAGAACAGGGAAACAGTACATGAGTCAAGTTTCCTGCTGTGAGCTATTAAAGACAGCAGGTAACAGCTCAAATTACCCTTAGCACTTTGACAGCTAGGGAAATTAGGTGTAAAGGGGGATGGGAGATGAGTCAGAGTAGTACAATTCAGGCTTCACAAAAGGCTGTAGTTTAGCCATTTTAAAAAGAAGCAGCAGTAAAAATCACTCTGAAAGTCTGTTTTATGGCATTTGCACTGTTTGTGTTTTAAGTAGTCATTGAATGGCATGAAATGTTACTTAAAACTAAATGACTGAAAGGCAGCAGTGTATGCATGTAAAATCAATGCAGTGACAGGAGCTTTAGGAAGAAAGAGGCGTGCGTGATGTAATTTTTTTACAGACAAGCACTGCATTGTAGGATATCTAGAGGCAGCCTAAACAATCAGAATTGCTTACTTTGGTGCCCTGAGAAGCCATGGTTATGTAGTAGATCAAAATATAGAGAAAAATGGAAGCCCTTTCATGGTCACACATGTTGCTGCTGTCAGTGTGAACAGTGGCATGCCATGATTGTACCTGCAACACAGTGACTACATCTCTCCATTTAAAAAAATATAAATTGTGCATACTCTGTGTGGGATTCTGAACAGCAGTAGGGGTTAATGTCATGGCAGGAAAAGTGGAGGTAATGTAATGTGACAATTTCCCTACAAAATAGTAAGGTTGTTTTTTTCAGTACTATTCAAGAGACATAGGACCAGGTGTAGGACATGGATCGTGTGTGTCCCATTTATTGTTTATATGTAGGAGGTGTTCTTTTTGGTGCTAACTCCCATATGCTGCTGTCTATGCTGAGGTGTACTGTAGGTGATGGTTACATCTGTCAGGTAGGTAGTATACAGTGTGAGTTTTTTAACTATTGCACACACTTCTGTTGTTGCTACTGACACATTAGCTTAAGTTTGATACTGTGGGGAGAATGGAAGTGGTGCACCTATGCAGTCCAAAGACATGCATTAAGTGCAACTCTTATTCCATATCATTCCATGTCAGGACTGTGGATGTGGGGAAGTGTGTGTGTGAGCGTGTTTTTGTGTGTGTGTGTGTGGTTTTGTGTGTGTGTGTGGTTTTGTGTGTGTGTGTGTGTGTGTGTGTGTGTGTGTGTGTGTGTGTGTGTGTGTATACGTGCGTGTGTGCGTGTGCATACGTGCATGTGTGCATGTGTGCATACGTGCGTGTGTGTGTGTGCGCATGTTTTTTGTGTGTGCGTGTGCATGTTTGTGTGTGTGTGTGTGTGTGTGTGTGTGTGTGTGTGTGTGTGTGTGTGTGTGTGTGTGTGTGTGTCTGAAGTAGTAGTTGGGGGCAAGGAGATTCAGTAACTATGACTTGGTTTTGTAGCAGACACACTTGTCTTGCCTGCTTCATGGATCACAACAGGGGAGGATTATTCTAAGCTCTCTGTAGCACATTTGAATATCTTTTTCCTCCATGTGTACCGGGGTATGGTGTGCATGGATTGCAAATGTACTTTTGAGGGAGAGGCCTCCACACATTCTCCTGTAGGGGGACGTATGTGGATAATAGTAGGGGACTACATTCACTTACTGAGGGATGTGCTATTGTAGGCACCATATACACACACACACATAGACAAAAACACTCACGCACCCACGTGCATGCACACACACACACACACACACACACACACACACACACACACACACACACACATACAGATATCAGATGCCCTGTTTCAGTTAAGCACACTTTTGAAGCACACACACTGCACTTGACAAGCATGCCGAATGTCAGAGGTATAGATGTTGTCCAACACTGGTCAACCTCAAGTCCACAGCTAAGCCTGTAGCACTACCATGCTTTTTGAGAAGAACAAGAGGCATTTCATGACACTTGTAATATTACAGAGATGCAGTATGTTTACCACTGTGTCCCATGTATATAAAAGCATGAGTTATCCTAGATACAGCTGTGTGTCCACAAGGCTTCATCCTCAAGGAAATGTTACCCCTGCCCTGTGTTAATGTAAGAGTCAGAAACACAACTAACCTGCTGCTGCCACATGGATGGCAGCTGTACACATGGGTAGTCATGCATTATTCTTGCTATGTAATAGGAGTCTTGTGAACATTAAGCAGTCTTGTGCTGCTGAAGAGGGGTATAGCATGCATGACCTGTTTCCAACTTACCCATATATTTCTTCAATATCATAGTTGTCATACTTGAAGGTGACCATCACTGAAAGGGTAAATTCTCCCAGGGTGGTAAATGATGTCTTGCTACAGACCCTCCATAAGCATGTCTGATGGATGCCATTGTATGACAGATTTGACTAGGCTTTCTGTACACACAGGTTCATAAGTTCATAGGTGTGTACTAGGCTAATGGCCCCTTAGCCTTTACAAGCCTAGCCCATAGGATTACCCTGGCATTGTGCCACCCGACCTTAGTTCCCAGTGCCTCTGTCGAGTAAAGCCACTTGGAGTGATCCCTGGGGTGAGCTTTCTATTTCCCATCCACTTATCAAGATTTCTCTTGAAGAGGGCCAGTGAGATGCTCTGCTTGACATGTATGGGAAGTCTATTCCATAGCATGGGCAGTCTCTAGGTTATGAACCTGTCCCTCCAGCATGTTTTGTTGATTGTGATAATGAGGTTGAGGTCTTTGGAGCATGTGGTGCGGAGGGATTGGGATTTCTTTACATGTAGCATTTCTAACAGAGCTGGGTCAGACATAGCTTTGTAAGTCAAGCAGTGATCGCCTCTAAGTAGGCGATATGAGACAGAGAATAGTTTGAGTTTTTTAAGTCTGTCCATATAGGACAAATGTTTAAGGCCTGGGATCCTCTTTGTGAGGTACTTTTGCGGCCTCTCCAGTTGTTGCAGGTGTCTAGTGAGGTACATGCCAAATAGGGCACTGTATGTACTCAATGATTGGCCTAATGAAGGAAGAGTAGACATCTGGTAGAATCTTAGTTATAAGAGTGTGTCTGTAGCCAAAACTAAATATATGGGCAGGTCTATAGATGGGAAACAATGAGTGCAAAGGCAGGCACTAAGGGAACCCACCTGGCACAGCAAAGGAGATCCATGGCTAGGGGTCCACCAACAAAGTTACCAACTAAAAGACATCGAAGAGTTCCTGGCATCTCTGAAGTTTCAGAAAGTTCAGGAATCTATGGTGGAGTGCTTGACTTGGGTGGTTTATTGCATGGGATGCCTCAAATGGCCACTGGCAATGCCCATGGTGGGTATTTACGAACATGAAATAGCATCCACAATATTCATACAGTTTTGGGTCATACATATAATAAACATGGCTTCTTTGTGGATACAGGAACATTGGGCTTAAAAGTGCAAAGTCAGATGGTTTAAATTATGTTAACCACATTTTCCAAAGTTTTCTATTATATAGGAGTAGTTTCATTGGTCTGCAGGTGTTGGTGAATGGTTCATTTGTAGACTTGGTAATGCTAATGTGTTTTCACTGGGGCTACATTGTCAGGTTTTTTCACCATGGATATAGATCTGCCTGATATTGGGGAATTGACTGAGACCAGTGAAGATGGCAGCAAAATCTTGGTACAGTCAAGGGGTCACTTTATTAGTTTATATTAAGGTAATGTAATGGCCACATTCCCACACTCTTTCACAGACACAGTTCCTGTGCCTTTACAACCTGGCCTTAAGGGCAGGTTGAAGCCATCACATCAGGCCACAAAGTACCCTTGTCTCATAGAGCAGAGTCACACTTGGTTGCCATCAGCTTGCTTCAGCATGCTGATGGCCGACCACACCATGTGTACCACCCCATCCTGATCTGATTGACCAATGCAGCCATAGCTTAGAGGATTATGGTAGCAAGTGCAATGTCTGTGTGATGATGTACAGGAATGCCTAGACTACATGTGCAGCATTATGTAGAGCTGGGGTAAGATCTCTGAATGCTTCAAATGTCCCTGTGTGATCACCCATCATAGCCACTGCTCTTTCCATGGTTGGCCCACCTCTGTCTCCAGTAGAAAAGCCCACTGTGGGAGGGGGAGAGCAAGTCTAGGACCCATAGCACCACCACCTCCACACTGCGGGGTGTTCATGCTGAGACAAAAAGAAGCACATCCTGCTGTTCACAATCATTGAACTCCTCATGCTATTGACTTTCCTAACAGAGAATGATCTCTTTAATGGGAACATGCAAAGATGTCCTGTAGGTGCCCTAGACCTATCCATCAAGCTCTAGCACAATACTGCATCATCAGCTGGACTTGTGTCCATGCACACACATGCACACATACACACACACACACACACACACACACACACACACACACACACACACACACACACACACACACACTCACACACACTGACCATTGTCAGTTACAGCAGAGACGAGATATTCACTGTAGCACTCCCCACTTGCCTTGCCCTCAGTACTATATTACCTGGTTAGCCTGTCTTAGATGCACAGCATGACCATGCACTGAATAGCACAGTCTCTGCATATGTTTTTACCGTTATATGCTATACTTATTCTGATCCATAGTTTTGGACCAGCCTTTGCCTTGGCCAGTGCCGTGGTGTGCTGTGGCCAACTTTGCCTCACACCATCACCCCTGCAAATAGCTCTCCCACAGCACCCTCATCAGGCAGCTCTGCTTATGACTCCAGGACTCCCTCCTTCTGAATATCTCAACTCTGCTGTATCTACTTGTGTATCAGCATGTTGTATGATAATGCATACACTGCAAAGACATTACTGGATGTTCCAGAATAATACTGCAGTGCATGATCAGAGACATGTAGACAGAGGAAGCAGACCTTTAGCAGTCCAAGCATATACTCAACAATATTTCTGGTCTGTTCTGTCCAATGTTATATGTATCATCTACCATGGTGTGTGACCTTCAGTTTTGTGTTATTAGCCATGGCTCCATGGGATATCCTGCATTGCTAATAAAACAGCCCTGTAGAAGATCACATTGCACAAACCAGTATTATAAGTCACATGAGTGCCAGAGGTGGGAGTCATGGGCACTGCATGGGTGGCCTACTGACACATTGTGTATTGTGCCATGTGCATTGCAGACCACATGGCAGTTGAAGCAGTGGAATGCTTGAAGGTTGAAATATCATTGTTGTTGCTCCCCAGATGGAGTCTTTACTGTGATGTAAGTGCAGTCAATGGCTCACAGTACCTCAGGGAACCAGGACTTGTCGTAACATGCTCACATGATGTTTCTCTCCTCTGCAGTCTGTGGGTACCAATATGCTCCACCACATTCTGTAGCATGGCATCGAGAAAATGGTGTAGTATCCTTGAGGCAGATGCCTGGGATGTTCCCCCACTGGCCGGTGAAAGGTCCCTGTAGCTAATATTTTCAAAGCCCCCCATACTTTGGTGTCCACAGGGTTGGATACTCCATACTTTACATAAACCTGCATATGAGAGTGACACATCTTGACTAGTTCCTGCATGGTGTCTCTATCCACAAGGTAGAGCTCCACTATTTCTGTGTCATAGAAGGCATAGTATACTAGAAATGGAGGGATAATTTGGTGGCACCTAGGGCAATGATGCACACCTGCATGACTACTGGCTGAGACAACAACTTCTTGCATATTCATGTTTACTAAAGTGGCAACTATCCCATATATTTTCATGGTCTCTCTCTCTCATAATTCCAGGTTTTTACTGTGGTCACAACTCTGTCAGCAACATCTCATCACGCAAAATATTTATATTTTTGAATCATGACACCATACTATTTATTCTCATTTCCATCTGCCATTTTCAACATTTTAATGATGTTGCTTACTTCCATATGATTATACCCCTGGCCACAGCATTTATTGGCCCTTCTGCAACTGTGCTCGATGTGTCTCTGTATCACCTGCACGTATCCACTCTTTGTGCAAATTTAGCTTCAGAGATGCTCAAAATGTTTCTGAATCCCAGGGATGGTCATTTAAAGTGGAAAAAACAAAGACTGTAAACAAGGCAGATAAACAAGCTATTGGGCTTTGTGTAAAATGTTAACTCATTCCCCCAGTGGAACTCTGGAAGTTTCCACTGTAATTTTCTAATAGGTGAAGCCTAATTTCATCTTTACATTTCAACAGGAATCATAGAGGTTACTAAAGAAATGTAAATGACAAACTCTTCAGCATGTACTGTTTTGATAGAGGTAGTATTCTTTAGGTTCCAGGTTTAAACTAGATCTTATAAGTCACAGCAAACACTAACTATTAAGTTAAAATATTTTGTAAACATCTTACAATATCTCAGCAATTACTTCAGTTACACACATACTTAGAGCAGTATTTTATTTATCCAACGGAAAGCTTTCATGTGACGCAAAGCAGTTCTGTCTGTGCTAATTGGCTGTTGAGATATGTTGAGGAATATGAAATGTATGGCAATGTAAACAGATATTACAAGAGCAACAATTAATATCTCTATCTGCACTAGACAGATGTTAAATATCAATACTTGTCAGTGCTTGCTATTGTGTATGCTTTAAGAAGAAATCTTATAATAACTTGTATGTAGCATGGTTTTGGAATTATTAATGCAAATATGAAAAAACAGTGTATCTGACACCTAGAGGTATCAGTAGGGTATAACTACAGAAACACCTGAAGGTGTCACTCGGCTGTCATGATTAAATAAGCTGATGTTATCCAAGATAACTGAAGCAGAAAGTGACTGCATTAGTAGATCCCAAGTACAGAGATTTTAATGTTTAGGCAGAGCTCAGCTATCTGGTTAAGACAAAGAAATAGTAACATACGTAGCAAAAGAGTGTCAGGTAACCTGACAAGTAGAGGCATGGAAGACTGCAAAAGGGATACCTGCAGTTGCTGATAATGTTATGTAAATACTGGTAAGGTTAAGAAGAGCAAAAAAAGGGTTAGGGAGGAAAAAGTGAGTAATTCTGGGGTAGACTGGAGTTGCAGAACTTACCTTCCCTGGGATTTCATGAATTATTGGACTACAATCTCAGAAAAAGACGTTGCAGCAGTGGTGGCTATCTTAGTGAGAGACGGAGGATGTCAGGGCATAGTGGGATCCTGCTGAATGTTAACATATGGGTACTGAGAGGGAGTGTGTCAGGGCATATTGGGATCCTGCTGAATGTTAACAGATGGGTACTGAGAGGGAGTGTGTCAGGGCATAGTGGGATCCTGCTGAATGTTAAAAGATGGGTACTCAGAGGGAGGATGTCAGGGCATAGTGGGATCCTGCTGAATGTTAACAGATGGATACTGAGAGGGAGGCTGTCAGGGCATAGTGGGATCCTGCTGAATGTTAACAGATGGATACTGAGAGGGAGGATGTCAGGGCATAGTGGGATCCTGCTGAATGTTAACAGATGGATACTGAGAGGGAGGCTGTCAGGGCATAGTGGGATCCTGCTGAATGTTAACAG
Organism: Protopterus annectens; assembly: GCF_019279795.1. Lineage (NCBI taxonomy): Eukaryota > Metazoa > Chordata > Ceratodontiformes > Protopteridae > Protopterus > Protopterus annectens. Next base: position 81,281,382 of record NC_056732.1, on the reverse strand, counting down.
ATGTGTACTGAGAGGGAGGATGTGAGGGCATAGTGGGATCCTGCTGAATGTTAACAGATGGATACTGAGAGGGAGGATGTCAGGGCATAGTGGGATCCTGCTGAATGTTAACAGATGGATACTGAGAAGGAGGCTGTCAGGGCATAGTGGGATCCTGCTGAATGTTAACAGATGTGTACTGAGAGGGAGGATGTCAGGGCATAGTGGGATCCTGCTGAATGTTAACAGATGTGTACTGAGAGGGAGGATGTCAGGGCATAGAGGGATCCTGCTGAATGTTAACAGATGGGTACTGAGAGGGAGGATGTCAGGGAATAGTGGGATCCTACTGAATGTTAACAGATGGGTACTGAGAGGGAGGATGTCAGGGCATAGTGGGATCCTGTTGAATATTAACAGAGGGACAGACAGTGGATAATAATGCTATTGACTAAGTTGATGAATGGGATAATAGAGAGAGCCAGATTCCTGGCTTGTGACAGGTGGTGGTGGTAATTTCTGTGATTCACAAAGACGCCCAAGTCTGCAGGTTACCAGGATCATATTGATCCATTTCAGTGTTAAACCAGGACTACAAAAATTTCATGAACATCATGGTGAAAAGGTTGTTGAAGTATATGCAAACACTTAATTCAGGCAGACCTATGTGGACTTGTTCCTAGGTGCCCAACATCTGACAAATTACTTAAAAACATTTTAATTATTATTGAGCTGGTTGGGGGGGGGGGGGGGGGCTCTACTTTACATAGCTAACTTGGATGCCAAAAATGTAATTGATTGGATGAAGTGGTCTGGTCGATGGTGTATATGCAAAAAGTACTTCATGCAGTTCAATGTGGATGTTTTTCCCACGGGCCAAACTTTTGTCAGATTTCTAAAAAACCTGTTAATCATGAATGAGTTGGTAGAGTGGGGGTTTACCCATGCAATAGTTATTTTTGTTTCTTCTCATGTAAAGTGTTCTACTTATTTAAGGTCCTTAACCACAAGAGGTTTTGTGACCAATTTGCTCACCTTCTATTAATATTGTAAAATGATTTGATAGTGAGGGTTAAATAATTATGAGGGTTAAGATGAATTTAATACAGTCGTGGATGGTAGAGCTGTAATGGGACAAGGCACCAATGTTTGCTCTTTTACCTCCTCTTTGTTTTGTGTTTAGACCCCTTAGCAGAAGTTTTATACATATCAACACTGAAGGAGTAGGAGTTTAAATTATTACTATATTTATATATCCTTCCCCTCTATACTGAGAGCCTGCAGGGGATTTTCAAGTGGTGTTTATGCTTCTGCAAGATTCTGAACAGGTTTTGGGATATGAAATCAGTGTGAAAAAAAAACAAGGCATTGTTTTGAATTCTATTCCTTTGGATCCTCCCACAGGCATTCTGTCCATTCCTTTTGAATGTTTAAAATTCAGATACTTAAGAGTTTAGCTAGTTAAGACTATTCCACTAGTACTACCCATAAGTTATGCTGAGATATTAATGAATTACTGAAAGTTAATTCAGATTTGGTGTCCATTGATTTTAGATTTTTGGCAGTTGGTGTCAGCTCTTTTGCCATAGTTATATTGTTTTCCAGGTATTCCCCTTGAGTCTTGATAGGACCTCTTTATGGAGTAGTGGCATCTTGCTCCTGGCTTCATATGGAAAAATAATAAGAGCTTGAGTTATATGCGATAATATTAACCTTCTAGAAGCTTGTGCATTTTGGTAATTCCTAACTTTGAATTGTTCACTAGAGCTGCACTATTATGATGACTGTATTGTCCATGGAATCAAGAAGGGGGAAGATGCATCATGGGGGAACTTTTAGCGAACTATTATGTAGGGCTAAACATAGGGATGAAAGTGGGGCTTACCTATTGGTCGTTCAAGCATTGGTGGTCAATTGTCTTTTAATTAGAAATTAACGAGAGCAAGAGATTTGAATCTCAACACAGAAATAAATAGAACATGCTGGAGGGACAGATTCATAACCCAGAGACTCCCTACACTCTGGAACAAGATCCCAGCACATATTAAGCAGAGCCCCTCACTGACTCTCTTCAAGAGAAATCTTGACGAGTGTATGGGAGATCGTAGGTTTACCCCAGGGGTCATCTCTGTGTCACTGCTAGACAGAGGCACAGTAAACTAAACCCTATATGGGCATAGTATTCTCATTTCAAGGGGTGGCGAAAGCCACACACACTCTTGCTAGGCTTATAAATGCCCTAGGGCAGATAGCCTAGTATGAACCTATGAAATGTCACTCTAAGTTTCTCTCTCGGCAATGGGATTTATTGTGGAAACTGGAGGAGCACTTTTTTAGGGTTCTTGTCCTTTTCTCTACTGTGGTATAACCCTGGAGTTGGTATATATATATATATATATATATATATATATATATATATATATATATATATATATATAAAATTTAGCTGGGTGAAGAGTTAGTACAGCTATATGGGGGTGCAGGGAGTGCTTGATCCACCCTGCAAAAAAATATTTGTTTGTGTTTTTTAGGTTTTTTGGCTCACCATTTTTGGTATTTAATTTTGGTAAATGATAAGATGAAAAAAAATTGTTTCAGTCACTTGTAGATTCAGCTGTAATCATTATGTATATTTATACAAATAAAGTCTTACATTTCAAATGGCCCTGGCCATTTTGGAGAGGTCATATTGGTCATTTAAAGAGTTTGGTACTGAGAATTCAGTAGATATTACAATGCCTGTTGAATACCTTCTGAGGAGGAGGAGAACTAGGGGTTGGGATATTTATATGAGGAGGAGGAACACTAGGGGGTGGGATATTTATATAACTTTGTAAGTCAAGAACAAAAGCTGAACTACTGGGAGTAGTTTTACACAGGGCAATATAATGTCTCCTAGCATTAATATGAACAGATGCCTAATTTTCAAATGGGGAATTATTAAGTATATAGGTTGTTGAGTGTGACATGGAGGGTATTCCCACAAGATCTTCCTGTTCCACAATGGATTAGTTTAGTTATCTCCTGATAAACAGAAGTAAATAATGCTTTGGAAGGCATGAAGGGGGTTGATGTTATGTCAATTTCTGTTTGTTATAGCTGGGGTTGACAGTAAATTGGGGCTGGAGTGGTCAAACTTACTTGAGACTCTAGTGTTTGGTAAGCAATGGAAGAGTGTATGCAAAGGTTTCCATTATGACACTCATTCCTGAAAATTGTATATATAATTTGGACAAAAATGCCTCTGTATGTATTGGTACATGTCCAGGAAAGCTGAGTGCAATATTTCCAGGAGTGCCGGGCATTTTTTGGAGATGTGAGGTTAAGGAGGTAGGCTTTGGAGTGAAATCCTTCAGAGGCACCATTTACTGTATAACTTCAAGAAGGGGTGTGTTGCACTACTTCAGGCTTGGCCAAAATGGTCAGTATTTATAAGAAATCTTTACTTTTTAGGAATTCCTAGTCATTAGAAAACCCCTTACCTTACAACCATAAGTGATTTTCACACACTTTTGCAAGAAATCTCTAGGGCCAAATCTTGTAGGCTGGAAGAGAAAATTATGGTAAAGTAAACTAATACATGGCTTCCAAGGCTCCAGGCCTATGGAAATCAGTACATTGTTTAGATACAGGCTAGTTTTAGGTCCCTAGTAATGAGGCACCTGCTATTTTTTGTTTGGACAAATTGCAGGTTGACAGACATATAAACCATTAGAGCTTAAATGCACTGGAGTGATAATTTTCACTTCCTACTAATTTGAAGATATTAACAACTGTGCTCATAAAGCTCTTGTTTTTTTTTTTTTTTGGATTGCTTTTCTAAAAGGTGTCTTGACACAATGAAAGCTAATAAAACAAAGAAAAGAAGAAATATTTTCTTCCCTTTTCTAATTGCACCGGCTAGCCTTTCCTTGGTTTGTTCTTTTGCCCTTTTAACTGACTTCTTACTTC
>NC_056732.1:81264952-81272452 GCF_019279795.1 Protopterus annectens | reverse complement strand
ATACCAAGGCATCAGAGACACTCTACCATTTTCTAGAAAGTGACTGAGCAGAATGCACAAATAAATGCTATCACATTGCAAGGCAAAGATAATAGATGAAGAAGACTGTCATCAGACATCCTTCATAAGCGATGCTAGTGACAATCTGCTCACCAGTCCACAGAGTATCAAAGGCAGACAGGAGTCCTTCCATCAGCTTCTGAATGAAGACAACCCCACAGAAGCTGTATGCAGCCTACAATAAAAGAAGAAAAAGAAGAATGTTGTTGTATTTTGGCTTTTCCCCGGTTAGGGGTCGCCACAGCGGAACTCCACTCTCAAAATAAAAACAGCTTAAGGAAAACAAAGTCAGGGAAAGCAGCAGGCTCAGATGGGGTCACAGCAGACATGACCAAGCTGTTGGGTGAGTTAGGGGGGAAGAACTCCTGAGAGCACTCATAGCAGTAAAGAGAAAAAAGTATACCCAAGATGACAAAAGAATAAGCATTTTAGTGCCACTGTTTAAGAACAAAGACATTCACAGATGTGGACAGTAAAGAGGTATCAAATTCCTGTCACACTGCATGAAATTCTGGAGAGGGTGACTGATAAATGAATACACAGTGTATCAGAATGTAAGATGGGGAAGAGCAGTTTTGATTCAGATCAGGATGCAGCACAACTGATCTGATGTGCATGCAGTGAAACAAATAGAGGATAACATGTTCGGGATGAGGAATGTGTCCAACTAAGCATTCCTAAACTTGAAGAAAGCATTTGACAGTGTCCCAAGAAAGCTGATTTGGGCAGTCCTGCAATGGTTCAGAGTCCCAGAAGCTGAAAGAACTAGTACAGGCTATATATAAGGACTCAGTGGCATAAGTATGAACAGTGTTCAGAGTCATAGAGGGGTTTCCAGCGTGATTGGGTGTGCATTAGGTTCCTACTGTTGATGGACAACATAAGCAAACAGGTCAGTATGCCGATTGTGTGTCAATACAAGCAGACTCTGGAAAGGAATTTCAGCAAATAATAGGAAAGTGAAATGCAAACTGACAGCACATGGGATGAAACTGAGTGTAGACAAGACAGTTGTCATGGCAGCAAATAGGGGAAATCAGACGAAGATGAGTGTTGAAATCAAGGAAAATTATGGAAAAGGATAACAGCTTTAGCTATCTAGGAAAGGTGGTTAAGGAGAAAGACAATTTGAATGAGAAGGTCAAAACTATTATCTGAGGTACTGCAGCCAAATGGCATAGAGTATTGGGGTAGTGTGTGACAGAAAAATGCCAAAGAAACTGAAAAGAAATGTGTACGAAACAGTGCTGTGACCAGTATATCTGTATACACAGAATACTGGTAAGTGAAAATAAGCCAGTGGATGAACATAAAAAGTGATGGAGATGAAATGCTTAAGACAGGTGGCATGATGCACAGTGTGGGACAAACACATTATGACAACTGAGAATAATCCTAATTAGCTCCCATTGCACAGAAAGTCAAAGAGAACAGATAATAGTGGTTTGGGTACACATGCAGGAAAGAAGATGATCTGGTGAAGAAAACCTGGGAGAGTAAGAAGGCAAAAGGAGATTACAAGATCCATACCAATGTTGCATCCAGACCATCTTTTTTAGAAAAGGTTCCCCTGCATCCTAGTGGCGGAGTGTGCAGTAAGAACTTGTCTGATCGAAGACTGCTGGAACGGGCTCAGTTTTTAGCTTTTTGTTGGTTAAATTGTTTAAATCAGTTTGCTCATTTGCTACTGTTATATAAAAAAAATCCACTTTATGCATCGCTGCTTAGCTAGGGTTAAACTATTCCTGGCGCCATAAAGTCTGCTCTTCAAAATTCCCCTTAGAACTAGCCAGTTTTTTAGTTTTAGCACTCAGATATGTTTCTTTGAGCTCAGCACTTGTTCAGAACTCATAAGCACTAAATAAGCTACAAATTACTACAGCACTCAACTTTCCTCACTTGTCTAGAGGAAAACAGTTTTTAGTACTTAATAAATAAGTACCTAACCAGGCATGTCTAAGGGTCAGCTCCCGGTGTTTTCTCCTGTCTACCTGATGAATCTGGGCATCTTGGGGCAATGCAGCAATTGCCTCATGTACACAGACAACCCTCTCCTCCTAACACCCAACACTACAACCTGTGAGAGATGCACTTATATAGCCAAACTGGAAGCAAAGCTCTCTTCACCCAAGACTGGACTAGACAGTCAAGAGGAGAAGGTAAACACTTGCACCACACCACACCACGCTCATCACATAGTCCCTCAAAACCTACACCACCAAAACACACACATAGCAACACAAAACACATACCTACATTTGCGGAGGCTCTCAATAAAAATCTGCTCAAGCAACAGAGACCTCCAAAGCAGAAATGCATGCAACATCCACACCCCAACACAACCCAAATGACACATAGCCCACAAACTCAGTGTGCCACTCAGCCACAGCCCATAAGGCATAACAACGTATCCAACACTCTAGTCATAGGTGACTCTATAGTCAGGCACACTCATGTTCCACTCACCAGGCTAAACAAGGAGAAAGTTACTGTCAGCTGCCTGTTGGGTGCCAGGATCCACCACATAACGCGTGCACTTAGGTCACTCCACAACAAGTACAAATATGACTTGTCATTGTCCATGTTGGTGTGAATGACCTGAGACTTACCTCCCTGGACTACATGAAAAGAGACATGGAGGAGCTCTCCGATCTTGTAGCCCAGGCAGGTATGACCCTAGCCCTGAGGAGCATCCTGCCATCACCCAGAATGATACCACAGTACAAGGACAAAATTATTGAATTCAACAATTGGCTAAGCTTCTGGTGTCAGTATCTGTCTGCCTGGGATGACATGATCAACTGACCACGATGCTTTGCCAGAGATGGCCTGCACGTGTCGCTCTTGGGATTCCAGATACTGGCTAAAGCTCTTGCCACCCCTCTAGTGCCTTTTTTTATGCAAGGTTCAAATGACAAATTCACCACCGTAACAGGTACAAGCAAGCAAAATCTGAGGGTAATGCTACTCTATACTAGAAGTCTAAACCTCAAAATGCATTCACTCTAGGCATGCCTTAAAATGGAGAAAATAGACATCTGTGCAGTGACAGAGACCTGGTTCAAGGCTCTAGAGAGCACCCCTGTATTACCAGGCTATAATTCATACCACACCTTTCGGCCACCTAACCTGCACCTAAACACTAAAGGTGGAGGTGTGTCCATATTCATTAAGGATATCCACACCTCCAGGCTAGTTGCTCAGCATAATGCATCCGAGATTATCCAAGTGCAACTAACTCTGGGCACGACCACAATCCAAATTATAATTTGCTACAGATCCCCCACCATCGGATTCCCACTCCTCATTTCTTGATACACTGGAAAATATTAGGGTACAACTCAACTCCCTAATATTGGGCGATTTCAACTACCCCATCATTAACTGGGAAAACTACTCATGTACCAACTCTTTTGCTCAACGTTTTCTGGAATTCATAAATTCTAACGTCTTGGATCAACTTATCCACACCCCCACCATAGGCAGCAATATCCTAGACCTGGTCATTACCAACATGGACGACCGGTGTTCAATTCCAGAGGTCAGTTCCTCATTGGTCACATCTGACCACAAGCTAATCAGCTTAGACATCCACATCCCGCCCCCACCCACCATTAAGGAAACAACTGTAAAAATTTTCTCCAAAGCCAACTTCACGCTTCTTAAGATAGAAGTGGAAAACTTCACAACACCCATGCAGATGGACAATAGAGGTATGACTGCTGAATCGTACACAAATGCACTTTATAAGCACTTACATGAGTGCATGGATCATGCTATCCCTAACATAACTAAGATGCTATCCTCCAAAAAAAGGAAGGCACTCTGGTGGTCACCTGCCATAAACAAACTCTACAACATAAGAAAGAAACTGTTGCAAAGAAGAGTAAAATCCCATGACTGCAAGAACTCCCTGGCCAGCCTCAGTAAGAAGCTGAGATCCCTCATAAAATCCTACAAAGCTAGTTATAAAAACAAAATCACCACTGATTCTAAAGACAACCGCAAAGCATTCTATAGCTATGTCAAGAATCTCAATGGCAACACTCAGATCTGCTCTGAGTTACAGAACAATGGCACTAAATATACAAAACCAACTGATATTGCCAACATTCTGGCAGATAGGTTCAGTGCTAACTTTACCCACTCCCCTTACCCCCTAAAGGGCCATCTCTATACCAGAAAAATGCAAAGTTCCTGTAATCACGGCTGCACAGGTAAAAAAAACACTCTCCAAAGCCAAGAACACAGCATCCATGGGACCTGACAACATCCCAGGCTGTGTTCTACATGAACTACAGAATGAACTGGCACCCCACCTAACCACCATGTTCAATCATAGCCTCACCTTAGGCTTTGTGCCCACTGAATGGTGCACAGCGACTGTTATCCCACTCCACAAAGGGGAGCCACCATGGACCCAGGGAACTACCACCCCATTAGGCTAACGAGCCTGTCCTGCAAGGCCATGGAATGTATCATCATGGAACTTATAAACAAAGACATTGGTAATCTCCAAACTCTGGACCCCACCCAGTTCGGGTTTGTAAAAGGCAGATCATGTCTCCTAAACCTGATTGACTTCTTTGAAGCAGTCACCAAAGCCATAGACAAGGGTAAGGTGGTTCACACAGCCTATCTAGATCTTGCAAAGGCTTTTGACACCATCTCCCACTCTGGAATTATAGATAAACTCACTAAACTTGGTATAAATCCCTATGTTACAAGATGGGTTACCAAATGGCTCACTGACAGAACCCACACTGTGAAAGTAGCAGACTCCAAATCCGACTTCAGAGTGACAAGTGGAGTACCACAGGTTTCAGTCCTGGGTCCTCTCCTGTTTGGTATCTACTTTTCTGAAGTACAGGCTAACATAGAATGTCTTTGGCTAACGAAGTTCGCAGATGACTGCAAACTAGGAGCCATAATTGATACTCCTAATGATGTGGACATCCTACAAAAGGGCCTCACTGAAACAGATGCCTGGTGTCAAAGCCATGGCCTCAAGCTCAATGCCAAAAAGTGCATTGTCATCCCCTTTGGTAAAAACTCTGTACCCATGAGCGACCACATAGGTGGCAGTCTACTTAACACTGAAAGTGTGATAAGAGACCTTGGGACACAGGTAGACAGTAGTCACTCCTTTGATAATCACATCGCCACAGTAGTCAGGAAATATTTCTACATGGCACACCTCATCACAAAATATTTCTCATCCAGGAAAAAAAGAGGTCATTGTTCCCCTCTACTCATCACTCATTAGACCCATTATAGAGTACAACGGCCCTTTTGGTATGTACCTCACAAGACATCTACAACAACTGGAAAAGCTGCAGAAATGCCTCACAAAGAGGATTACTGGCCTCAAACAAATGCCCTATGCAGACTGTCCCAAAAAACTCCAGCTTTACTCCATTACATATCGCCTACTCAGAGGCAATCTCTGTCTACATACAAAGTTATGTCAAACCCAGAGCTGCTGGATATGCTCCACTTAAAGAAATCCCAATCCCTCCGAGCTACATGCTCTAGGGACCTAAGCCTTGTCACTACAATAAACAGAACATGCTGGAGGGATAGATTCTTGTCCCAGAGACTTCCCATACTCTGGAACAAGCTACCTATCTATATCAAACAAGAAAAATCTTGATGATTGGATGGGAAAAAATTCATCCCGGGGATCACCTCTGAGGCTCTGCTCGAAAGGGCCACAGGAAAATAATTTTCTTGGGTGGCGAATACCAGGGTACCTTTTTGGCTAGGCTTGTATAGGCCCAAGGGTTGATAACCTAGTACCTACCTATGAACATATGGATTACATGAGAAAAGACCTGTGACAGGCTTGACTGGTGCAGATGGTAGGAGAGTGTCACTAAATCAAGAAATGTGATGAAAGTTAATGTGACATCCTGATCCTATTTAGAAAAATGGGAAAAGAGATTGATGATAATGATGGTGAAGTTGAAATATGGTAAACTTTCTCTGACTCTCAAACAAGCTTATAATTCCCTTGCAATAATCTCTCTCTCTCTATGTATGTATGTATGTATGTATATATATATATATATATATATATATATATATATATATATATATACATATATAAATATATAGCTCTAGATATACTGTTGATGGACTACATAAGCAAACAAAAATGATCCTATATATATATATATATATATATATATATATATATATATATATATGTGTGTGTGTGTGTGTGTGTGTGTGTGTGTGTGTGTGTGTGTGTGTGTGTGTGTGTGTGTGTTGTGTGTGTAATAATATGCACATATATATCTAAACAACACAATATGTATATATATATATAGGGTCTATATTATATCATCGAATGCTTAAAAAAGCGAACGATGAATAATCGACCTCATGTAAGCGAAAGCTTACAATCTCGAAAGCTCAGAACAGTGATTTTTTTTTTTCCAAGGGAAAAAAAATCTTTGTTCCAAAAAAATATATATATATAGACACACACATACATATATGTGTGCATGACATTTCATCGAACCATAAATCAACAACCACAAAACATTGATCTTCAAAAGATTAAATAACAAAATAAATTATTTTCATACCCCTTGCTGCTTAAATATCCTAACTGTGAGATTGCCCAATAGTGGGGAAAGAGCATGTTCCCCCAACACTGCATTTACAGCAGTCTCATGCTAGCACTCCAGCATTGTCAATCAGCTGACCTGCATGGTGTATGTATTTATTTATGTATGTATGTATACATATATATGTTTTTATATTTATATATGTATGAAAGTATTTACATTAATCAAATCGAAGTTAGGATGACATGCTTAATGTCAACCCAATAATGTCAAAATGCCTCAGAACATGTTAGAATATTTTGCAGGGCATGCCCCCCTATGCCCCCTAATTCCCAAAAAATTAAATATAGTAATTCCAAGGCTGCACAACTGCCAGTTAAGGGGTGTATTACCCTTCCCCAGAGATCATTCTTTATCACACAACTGCCAACCATACATAGTGTAGACCAAAGTGGCTACACCATACATGAGTTTATCTTAGTCACAATCCTCCAATCTATATATATCATGGGTACTAAATTTAAACTTATCCATGCTTCTGCTTTTAACCTTACAAAAAATCCTTTTCCTATTAACACCACAATTCACACAAATTTGGTCCTTTAGTTCTGTCAGGGATTTTCATCTTTAGCTAAAAGAGATCACATTTTCCTTTTGTCGATATGTTGATGTTCAGCTTTTTTTATTGTTAAAGTTTAGTGATGTTAGAGTTGAATATATCACTTATATGAATGTCAGTGGTTCTTCAATTCAAACATTCAATCGGCGAGACAATATGATCGAATTTCTGAAAACTCAAACATTAAAAAAAAAAACAAAACCCCACAAAAATCTACCTTTTTTAGAGTTTTGCAGGGAGCAAGTT